>NW_022170249.1:52372545-52419712 GCF_008802855.1 Photinus pyralis
GGAATTTTATCCATAAAGTGACTAGGTTTATTGTACCACATAATTTTACTTTGCCTTGTTATTGATGTTAAAATATCACACAATGGTAGTGTTACAAATGATTAGTCACCGGCGATAAGGAATTCTCTAGACGCTTTTTGTTTGCCATATGGCAAATTGAATTGGATTTAATCTTAGTCTTAACATCGTTGTCAAAGTGATAAATAACGAAATACACACTCGGGTTAAGTTTTATAAATGTATCTGCAAGTAAGACATTGAATTGCTATAAATCGAATCTACTAAGGACTGTTATAAATTCATCAATGAGTAATTTTCACGTAATTAAATTTACGTTATAATATAGTGCAATTTAGTCTGTTTATTGTGTTCCGAGTGCACAGTGGCGCCACCAGGAGATGGGTCATGTGGGCTCTGGTCCACCCGTAGTATTGCTCGGCCCCCCGCTCCCCTGAAGAAATTGCGGATTGCGCCGTGAATATGGTCCGCGAATCGATTCACTTTTTTTCTCATTTCTCCAAATTCACTTTATTTTGATAATGCATATGCACAGTTTTTGAATATTATCTTGATATATAGAGTAAAATGGGCAAAAAGTACGTACTTGATTTTTCCATCCGTTATCACTTACCTACCATAGTATTACATTTAAATAATACGATATTGCGTAAGTATTACTTATTCAATGGTATAGTACTAATAAATAGCGTATTGACTTTTCACGTCACCTTACGTATCAAATTTTTTGAAAATATTTTTTGGCGTACTGAGCAAATTCCGACCTTTGCCCTACTAGTACACGCATACACTGTATGAAGTAAACAGAAGCAGGATTCGATTTTGCCATTTAGGTATGCAAACTGCTTTGATTAATAATATCAAAGCTCTTTGATAATACGAAATAAATGTATTTTTCGTGTAGTTAATAGAAAAGTGACGCATTGTTAAATCAAAAATCGTGAAGAAAAGTGAGACTTTTCTTGTTAGCAACACTTTTCTTCACGATTTCAGTTAGCAACACTTTTTTTCATTCATTTTGTTTATTATTATAAATCACAAATGAAGTTATTAAATATTACACCAGAAGATATGGAAAGCCACCACAACGTTTATAAAATATAAATCCATCCTCCGATGTAACTGTGAAGGCTCGTTTTATCTTTGATTTTGTGCCGTGTAATGTTATAACCAAAATATTTCCGCAATCTTCTACATCATCCACTTTTAGTAACCGTAATTCTTTCGCCCGACAAGGTCCGTGCAGGGCAATTACCAACACGACCTTTATAAACAGAAACTTGTCATCAGGAGACTTTTCTAAAAACTCCTTTACGTTATCCATCGATAGAACTCTCGATTTTTTGCCGCATAACCGTCATTTTGACGTTTCAGGTAAGCAAGTAATTTTTTATAAACAGAAATATCCACATTTTCATTTATTTGTAGAGTACTTCTCAGCATCGAGTATTATGACCATAGTGTAGAAGCTTTAAGTTTCTATGCCTAAAGGTGGGTTCATAGCTCTCCGTTCATCCGTTGCGTTGATCCGTCAAACGGATAGTACATTTTGTTAAGGTTCATAGCAATCCGTCCACATTGTACATTTGCAAGTATAATCATAACCTAAACTTTATTTTGTACTGTACCCTCCGTGATTTTCAGTATGTGAAAATGGTACGAAAGTAAGAACACATTGCTATCTGATTATTACCGTGAAGAACGAATAGGCGAAAGCTGTTAACATACCAAACATAAACTCACTCTTGTTAAAAACGGACCAACGGAAACGTAAATGTTCAACTTCAACCAACTTTTCCGTCGTAAACGGACGACGTACGATTTAAAAATTTGCTGTCTTCTGATTGGCTAACGGACAAACGGAAACGTATGAACGGAGAGCTATGAACTTACCTTAAGAATATTTAAAAATCAGTGCTAATAAATAAATAAATACGAGTAATACAAACCTTTCCAATAAAGTACGCAATTAGAATACCTATCTTCATTTGCTCCTTGCACATTTTTTATGTTTCTCCAGTCACAGAACTGTAGGTAACATTTCTCGTACTTTATTTTGGACTTTTTGGGTAATAAACTTGACTCTGCTTCTAATACTAATTGTAAAATGTCTTCATTATTCCCGCTTGATTGACTCATTTTAAATGAGCGTTAGGTATTCACAAATTATTTACTTGTTCGTATGTTTTGTTACCATATCAACAAATGCTCAACATACTTTGATATTATAATAAATTATTCTTCGACATCAAAACAAAACGTTACAATTAGAGGTATTTTTATAAACTACACGAAAAAATAGCATGATCTACACGTAAGAAAAGTGAATTTCTATGCTTGTGCAAATTTGATCCACTCGTGAGCTGCGCTCACTCGTGAATTCAAACATTTACACTCACTGGAAAACTAACACTTTTCTAAACTTGTAGATCAATGTACTATTGCTGTTCTGTTTTTAGATCGGTAAGTAATTTTGGCGTCGTCGTAATCATAGCAACTGGTAAATTCTACAGTGACTTTATAGAGACAGTGGCGACAACAGGGTATCTCGTTTTTGATTGGTCGTTGGTTCCGGTTGCCATATTGGAGCTAAATTCCAAACTGGCCAATAGAAAACCTTCAAAACGACGCGGTACACTCCGTGCTATAATTATTAATTATACTGTTTTGACAGTGTCACCTGTAATTGTCACGGCTTCATGTTACTAGTTTACACTTTGCTTCTTGTATTTGCTTTATTTTACGTTTTCCGTCTCCAGTTTTATATAAACTCGATTTTTAAAGACGCATATAGTTTGGATTTATTACGATATTATAAGGTATGTAATCCGCTTAGTGTTTTTAGATGTAAAACTGTGCCTAACCTTACGACTGGTAATTGATGTAAAATTTTTTTCAGACGCCCTAAATACCTAATGAGTTTAGATAGAAAACTGGTTAGAGAAGCAGCTTATCCGAAATTTAGCAGCAAATTCAATTGTGATCGTAAATACGCTTGAATTGGTTTCATGTTTGCTGGAGCACATGGAATATTGATCTCTTGTACTCCGTGGACTAGATCAACGTGTTTTGTCTTCCATTTAAGAGACTAAAGAAATACTTTTAAGTCTGGAAGGAGCAACACGCGACAGGGGACAAGAAGTGACAGAAGACACTGAAATGTCAAACACAATTTAATGATTATTTATATGTACATTTTGGATATTGCACCATATTTCATACTTATTATACCGTTTTCCATATACCCATACCTTTTTGAATTTGGGAGGCATTTGTTTTCCCATAGGTTGTTCTGCAAAGCTTTAAACGATCATTTCTGCGCCGTTCGTTTTGAACAAGAATCTTTACTTAAATGAAACTGACATTTATTATTCTACGCTCACAATTTGACATGACAAGGTATATTGATCTTACAATCAATTTTTTAGCTCCAATATGGCGGATTATGATAAGTTGTCGCCACTGTCCTTATAAAGTCACTGTTGTAAATTCTATGTATTGTCATGGAAACACCCATGGTAAATAGTCAGAAATGTACGGAAGCGCTGAAGGGTCATCACAAGTTTTTTTAAGTCAAATATTTAAGATATAAAGTCAAACGTTTAAGATAAAAAGTCAAACGTTTAAGATAAAAAGTCAAACGTTTAAGATAAAAAGTCAAACGTTTAAGATAAAAAGTCAAACGTTTAAGATAAAAAGTCAAACGTTTGCGATAAAAGGTAAGTTTCAAGTTAGTCGCCATTCTGCCGTTCAAGTGTTTTAACTACCTATTCAGTGCAGTGCCGACTGTCGTGTCGTGAGAAATGGAAGACTTAGAAGATATGGAAGAGTTTCTCAGGAAAAGAGGGGTTCCAGAAGAGGATTTACAAAAAATCGCAAGAGAAAAGGTAGGTAAGGTACATTCATACCTATATTAATGACAACATTGATATTATCATTATTATCGAAAAAGGTTGCGAGAAAATAACTTATTCGCATTTTCCAATTATTTTCAAATATTGTGGATGTCTTGTTAAACAATAGTTTCGCAAAACTTTGTTATTTAAATTAACAGTCTGTATATTGTTTCATTTTTGAATTCATTGCAATCGAAAACTACTTTTACATTACTAAATTTAATATTGCGAAACAAATATATGTATAATAACCCATGTATTTATGGCAGGTAGGTATAGGTATACTACGGCGCGAGTGTCGAGTGGTAACTGTTTCATTTAGATATATAGGACGAATTGTTTTTGTTGAAATGCTTGTTAAGAAACTCATTCATATAATATTGCACTTAGTTTGCAGTTTTGGTAGGTAGGTAAGTATGTATACATACGCCTACGCTACGGAAAGTTTGAATTCAGTTTAGTTTATTACCCTTTATAAGCAAGCAAAAGCCATATAATAGTTATTTATGCATCAAGGGCATTAAGGTGACAAAATGAAAACTTAAAAATTTTCCCGCCTGATTAAAGGCAACATAGTGTACATTTTCTTTCAAGTTTAGATCATTTGCTGTTCCGCAATAGGCCAAAGTCTTTGTGTATCCAAACGAAGAGACATTTTCGCGACTTTTCTAAAAAAGTTGTTAGATAATTTAATTTAAGGACGCCAGTTTCTGTTACGCGCGCCGCCGCGTACACACGGCTTCCACAACGTGCCTGGCGGCTTGGCAATCTGTACTAAGCAATCAGCAGCGGGTGCATACTGACCGCGCGATGGAAGTCAACATCGACAGATGGTTATCTTGACTGTTTACGCTATCATGCAGACCATGCAGTGTTTTTCCAGTTGACCATATGATGATTTACTCTTTCTTAAATGATTAAAGAAATTCTTTTCGTCTTCATGATGATCTTGACACAAAAAAACGAACAATGTCCATCGATTTCCCTTAAATTTGAATTTCAAAGTGGGGTATTTACGAAATAGATTCCCCAATCTCCCCCCCCTCCCCCTTTAGAAAAGTTGTACAGCCAAGTATGCAGAGTTAAAAAAGCACCCAACCTTCAATATCGGGCAATTTTTGGTCTTTTGGGACGACTTTTCCACATCAAAGAATCTCGTGTTTTTGGATTATTCATACATTGCTTCTTATTTTCGATATTTGTATATACTATCCACTCTTTGCAGGCCTGTAGTTCTTCATAAGTAAGTAAACAGGCTAAGTCAGTCAGGAGGGAAAGTTTAGAATGGTGGAGGTAACGTGAGAGGGGGGGGGGGGCTTTTCATAGCTAAGTTTTGGTTCACCATTGACTACTGGATCTCACTGCCCCCCTCCCCCGTTACCTCTCTCATTCTAAACTTTCCCGCAAAAACCCTATTTAAAATCTCTTTTGGTGATGGATTCCCCCCTTCGGGTCCCCCTTAAGTTATGGTACTTTTTACCCCATATCCTTACGTATCAAGGAATAATGTACGCCAATCGGGTGGTATCTGTGCTAGCCACAGCAAAATTTTTTTTTACGGGATAATGGCATTCTTAGTACAGCTAAATTTAAAGCAATTAATTGATGCATGTTATAGATAGGACCCGATGTGATTCTCTACATGACAGACTCTCAGTTGGAGGAGTTTTTACCCAAATTTGGTGACAGAATTGCTGTAAGGTAATTTTTAAAATTGAAAACCAATTCGGAAGAATCACGCTCGTCTAAGAAGCTGACATTGTTAGATAACCTTAGAAGGAAATTACGGAGCAAAGAAAGTTTAGGGGAAGAGGATAAGGCAGCGAAGAAACACAAAAAAGGACCCCATGAACGAGAAGATAAACAGATTTCCTTGGGCTGGCTTAACCGCGCAGAAGCAGAATCGCGTTATAAACAAATTCGGGAAAAAAGTGGTGGAGGTACAAGAAAGGTAAAAGTTCCCAAAATTTCCACTAAAGAATATATTATAAAAGTCGCGATTAAATTATTTTTTCCCGATGGAACTTCTCCAATAGGGCCGTTGGAAAACTTTGATATTGATCTACTCGATTTCAAAAACAATATCATTGATGATCGTGTTACAGTAGCGAATTTATTGGATAGTACGGGTTTGGCAAACATACGGTTTTATTTAGCTACTACCGAAAGGTGCCGTGATGACAAAGATGGACTTGATGAGATACAACACGAGTCATCGGTGACAGTAAGTTTCAAATTGACACATCGTAACCTAAGAAAATTATACCTTTCAGGTCTCATATATCGATACGTTGAATACAGATTATTGCCAAAGTACGGAAATAGAATTTCAAATTGGCGCAAGTGATGAAGCTCATGGAGGGGTTCAAACTATAAATAATCAAGTAAGTAGCACTGTAAACGATTAAAATACAATTTCTCCCATTTGATATGTCTTTTAGGAACTCTCTGCAGAATATCCTTTCGATACGATTTTAGGTAAGAGAATCTATCTAGTATAGTAATAGTATTAGAAGTATGGTTGGTTCCATCGTATTGCTAGTGTATCGCTATGATTTTCAGGTAGTTTGTTATTTTTTTATTTCAGAAAATGACAATAGCCAATAAAGCCTAAATGAGCTGATAGACAGTGTTATCCAAGAAAGTTATAACGTGCCTGTTCTGTCAGCAGCAAGAATTGAATTAAACAATAACCAAAGTTCCGACATCTCAGTTATAGATATATTGAAAAGTTTGCAACAAAAAATAACGATTGATAAGATTAACAAGTTTAACGTCTTTCGGAGCGATATTTTTAATTGCTGCGTGCGCGCTATGCGGCGTAAAACATTTAATCCTTTACATAAAATATCGGTCAAGTTCAGCGATTATGAGGGAAATGCTGAAGGGGCAATAGATGCAGGTGGACCAAGCAGGGAAATGTTCCGCCTAGTGCTGGAATACCTGAAAAATAGTGAATTATTTACTGGGAAGAACAAAAAGCATATTACTCTTAATAACCGATGTATTCAAGATAATCTATATGTTGAAGCTGGAAAAATTATTGCTTTATCTCTGGTACATGGCGGCCCTGGTCCACATTTTTTTTCGCAAACATTATTTTCGTTACTAGCTTATGGCCACGAAAATACTGTACCTACTTTAGACGACGTAGACGAAGACATTCGTACTGCAATAGTTAAATTACAAGAGTTGGAAATCCTCTCTGATTTACAAGAGATGCTGATATCAGAAAATATATTTTCTATTGCTGGCTGTCAGTTCATTTCCAATATGAATGAAAAACATACAATTATAACAGGTAAAACATTTCTAAAATTATGTATGTAACTTACAGTAAATTTAATCTTCCAGATACCGTAAAGTTCTATGCCATTAAACGCATAGAAAATCCCTTGAATCAGTTAATTGAAGGGTTGAGTATTTGCGGCCTTTATGAACAAATTCGGTTATATCCCCATCTATTCGAAAACCTATTTTGCCAAGAGAAATCACGACTGACGGCCGACAGTTTGGAATGTACGTTCGTTATGCAATATAGCGAAGTAGGTTCAAATAAACGATTACTAGAAAATCGGGCGATGTCATATTTTAGAGATTTTCTGGCAGACTGTGAGGGTAAGCTTATAAAACACATTTACCTGCGATGTATCTAACACAAGTTATACTATTGCAGAAGATGAAACAATACAAAATGAAGAATGTCAAGATAGAGAGCTGGATGAGCAGCGGTCAGTTACACTAACTGATGTTTTAATCTTTGCTACTGGAGCAGATGTGCTTCCCCCTTTAGGATTTCCAGTTAAACCTACAATTCAATTTTTACATGGTGAAGATTCAAGGTCATTTCCCATGGCAAACACATGTGGTCTTGAATTTAAACTACCCACCTGCCATTCAACATACGAACAATTTAAAGAAAACATGAATTTTGCTATAGGAAATTGCAAAAGCTTTGGTTTTGCATAATATAACATTTATGTGCACTTATTGATATTTAAAATTTAGACCAAGTAGAATTTATAATTATACATACCCTAGCGTAGACGTGTTCTACTTATAAAGATTTTGTTTTTTGGTTTAGAATATGTATTTATTTTTTATGTTTAAAATAATAAACAGACAGTATTAACTCATTTATTATAAGAAAGCTGCAAGTACTACAGTAATGACAAAATTTCGTGGCGTAGTTGTACGTATTTCCCGAGTCCATCTATTGGATCCACAGGTTTCGAAATACTAAGCTCCACTGACAAAATTTCGCACAAATCGTGTATGTCTTTGTCAATGCATGGGCAATCCGGAAAAAGACATTCTTGTTCACAAATTTGTAAGTTTTGTTCTCGAATTTGTATTAGGTAATCTCTAGCATCGTGTATTTCTGGGAAATTAAAGAGCACATCCGGTCGTCCGGGAGGACAAATGCTACGCCGGTTTCTGCGGATGAGATGACTATTCCATTCCAAAGCAACACTGTTCAATTCTTCCTAGAACTATATAAAGAAACAAGCTGAAAACAAACTACCTACTTACTTGAATAAGGTCCATAAAGCAGTACTGCAAAATAGATTTGTCCACAAAATTACCCGTGAACTGTCCTTCGTTTCTCAACTGCGAAAACAAATTCATCCAGTACTGGCTACAATGTTTTCTTAGTATAGACCACCAAGATTCGATCCTTTGGTTCGCGTGGCTCGTTCCATAAAGAAAGGCTGGCGTCATAATATTATCATCCGCAGCACCATCAATTACACCATTTTCATTGAGGTAAATTTGCATAGCTTCCACAAATTTATTCTCTGTACCCATGTCTGCCCTTACAGTACGAGGAACACCGTTAAGGTCTCGTACCGTATCAATAAAATATCCTGCGATCACCCTCGGATTGTTGTTGGTATGGGAGGCTTTTAGCCACATAATTTTTCGGGAATAACAGTCTACAGGGTGATTCCTATAGTACCTGCCACCGTTTGGGAGCGTATAGGGGGTGCCTAGGGGAGTATTTTGATATAGGACACTTGGGGTCGGAAATCTAAAATAAGGGCGCCAGAACCAAATTTATCTTCTGGAATTTCACGCCTGTATGTAGGCAACCCAACCGACCGACGTTTCGCGCGGAGCGATGCAGAGCGAGTTAGCGCGAGGAAGCGACATGGGAGGGAAGGAGGGAAAACGACAGTCAAAAGCAATAACGTTTACAAGTGTTCAACGTGGCCACCGTTGTTCTCAATGCACTTCCTACATCTAGCCAACTATTATTATACTATTGCCATAGTGTTTATTCACTTGATAAGCGTCGTTGCAGACGGGATTTCGTGGGTTTAAACAAAATTCTGATCAAGTGTCAGCCACACATCGCCGCCTGAGATCGCTCCGTGTGCACCGCCGGCCGGTTGGGTTGCCTACCTACAGGCGCGAAATTCCAGAAGGTAAATTTGGCTCTGGCACCCTTATTTTAGATTTCCGACCCCAAGTGTCCTATATCAAAATACTCCCCTACGCACCACCTACACGCTCCCAAACGGTGGCAGGTACTATAGGAATCACCCTGTATACAACCGCTAATACAAATTCCAAATGGTTTTAACTTATCGTATCCATCTATATGTCAGAGATAGTTTGGTCCCTTGTTAACGTATTGTCTTCTGTCCAATCTTCTTTTACGCCTCAAAGATACACCAGACGAACTGTTCCTTGTTTGACGTTAATTCCAGAATGGAGACACTTTAAGTGCATCCATTTGTATCCATGTAGCCTTCCGGAAAGTAAAAGTTGCGATTCCAAAAACGCTATTACATCATCCATGGAACTATAGATTTTCCGGCGGTATAAGTTTAAACGTTTCAAACGTCTCTTTAAAGAAGATTTACTTAAACAAAAACCTTCGTTCAAGAGAAATAGTAACATTTCATCTTGTTTAAAGCCCAAATGAAATAAAATAATAATTGCTTCATGTAACTGTTCCATGTTTGTCACTAACACGCATCACGCATGCCGAATACACGATACTGAAATGAAGGTACCTACAACCATTGTTTAAATGCTACAACTAAAGACGATGAGTTGAACTTATCTCAAACGTTTGACTTTTTATCTTAAACGTTTGACTTTTTATCTTAAACGTTTGACTTTTTATCTTAAACGTTTGACTTTATATCTTAAATATTTGACTTAAAAAAAAACTTGTGATGACCCTTCAGCGCTTCCGTAGAAATGACCGATCGCGCAAAAACAAATTTATATACTCTATTTTAATTCGTGTCTTTTTCGGGCACTTTATCCTCATAACGTCAACAATACTACTTTGTTTCAACGGAAACACCCAACACGTTTAATCAATGTGTCCTTACTCGAACACGTTACGTCTGTCTAATTTTATGCAATAGCTCTTACACAATAATCCTTTTCTTTGGCGTGGATAAAACTGACACGTTTAAATTAATTCGCTTTCAGGGGTTGGGTTCTTAAACTGTAAAAATCATGAAACTCGCGTGGAACTGTTCGTTTCAAGAAATACGTGAAATAACAAGTTGGTTCTGAACTGAATTTATTATCCTACGACCCGTAGAAATTTCTATGACTTGGCTTCACAACACTCGCAGCAATCGATGTAGTTACTCTTTTTTAGTCAAAACCCGAATCTCTCGAAAAAAACTATATTTTGAGCAGTTGGAGTTGGAGCCAACGACTTCCGGAACTCATTATGAAGTCAACACGTTATAGAATTAAAATACGCAGAAATAAAATGATGGCTAAATTAAAAATGTAAATTTTTATCAAGCTTGTACTTGGACCACCATATATACTCTGCTATCAAACTAATTACAATGCAGACCATAAGATTGTCTTGAAAACGAGTCATCCGAGTTTGTACCCCTCCATGGATTGAGCATAAGTTTTGGTGCCCCAAAAACTTCGAAATTTTTCAAGTTGCTTCCGTTTTTTGCTAATAACTCCTAAACAACGAGCCAATTAAAGAGCGATAAATTTACGTTGACTTACTCTCTCAACTTTAAATCTCGATCAATTTATGAATTTCATGGCGAGTTCAAAGAATTTCACCAACTTTAACCATAGGTACTTTTATATGTCAAATGCAAAAAACACTTTGGGACTATCCTAATAAGTGTTTCTCGGCCTCTTTGATACGGTTGAACCCTCATCGTGCTCTATGCCATCATCTTCTGGGTCATCTTCCATCTCCTCCATCAATTCACTGCTGAGATCCTCTTCTTCCTCCAATGGTCGAGGGGTAATAAATACTTCTTCCTCAACAAGGGCGTTGGGAGCACGCCTGCTGTATTTAGGTTCTGCCTTTCGACAGGGGCACGTTGCAAGTGAAGGTACGAGTATACTTTTGCAAAGGTTACCATCTTGAAGTACTGAACCCACAGTTTAGCTGTTGTATCTGTGATACAATAAAGAAATGCACCGACGTGCTAGGCTGTACGACAATTTGCCTAACTACATGCAAAGAGTTTGCCGATCAGATTGATTTATGGTGACTGAATAGTTATTTGAAAAAGATGTCCCTTTATCAAAGGTTATGATTATACTTACTTTCACTGACTTCTAAAAATTGATCACAGTTATCTGCAGAAAATGTACCCTAGGCGACAGGAGTAAGGAAATACAAGTATACCTACATGTTATTAATTTCTCATTATGAATTTAGGATATGTATGACAAACCAAGCATAGAGAATTTCCTCAATTTAGAGCATGGATAAAGAATGGACAAATATGGAAAGATAGACGAGAGGCTATAATTTTGGCCAACATTAAAGTAAATAATCAAACGAAATGGGAGCAGTTTCATGAAATAAATATCAATAATTGTCATTCAAGTTTCTACTGCTAGAAAGTAACGTTATAAAATTTCGATATTTATTATATGCAGTACCTACATGAGACTGCTTGCGTATTTAATGAAAAGACGCATAAATTCTAACTTGTAAAAAATGTAGGTTAAGGTTGTATACAAAATTTATCTCCATTTAAGACTAATCAAAGCGAGGTAAGGATTAGGCTTGTATAATTAACAAAAATCGTCTGGCCATTACAGAGTATGCTCAAGAAGCACTACCTACTTCATTTTAATTATGGTGATTTGGCCATATTCAATATAGTTATAGTGAAGATTGAAGGTAATTAATTTCATTCTGATTACACGATTGCGTGTCTGTGAAGATTTTCACAAAGCACTAGTAGATGCCTACCGTTTGATAAAGGAAATGCTTTTAAAACTTAATTGTTATTGACTACTATTGATGGTGGTTATTATACCTATAGCTGATTAATGGAGCCATTTAATTAGATAAGAATTTAAATTTTAAATAGGTGTGTTATGGTTGCAACACTCCCATTAATTTCATTCATGAATCATCATGCATTTCAATAGTATTGATAAAACATCCAAAGGTCTATATTTTAGCGAATTGTGTACTTAATAAAACTTTTAGAATTGCATTTTTTTAAAATAACTGTGGATTTGTTACTTATATCGTAATGTTGGGTATAATTGATATAAATGAAAAAGCCTGGAAACCGATCTCTCCCATTACAGACCTCATTCAGAACGGAACGTCGCAAGGTTCAATGAATGCCGTCCGCGGCATCTTGGTTACCTACCGTTGAGTTTTTGAACGGAGGATCGCGCCCTTGGCGGGACTTCTTGAATAAAGGCACCATTTGAATGTGTGAACACTAGAACTACGTTTATTCGGGGTGTCTACATACAAAATTTCATCTAAATATCTTAATAAATAAGAAAATCGGATTGCGCATGCGCAAAACAAATTTTGATTCTGTATTAGTTTTACTTTTACCCTTCCTTATTTTTTGACCTACACAGCCCATTCACAATTGATCCACAAATTTGATAAAGAATCCACCTGCAAAGGCAAGCCGCCAAAGGACTAATATTACTAAATTAAATGAAAAATTCCAATCAATGAAGCAAAATACCCCAAATCCTTTGTTTGGATTCGATTCTTCTCAATAAGTGTAATATAAAATCTGTTCATGCAAATGTTTCTCATAGGTCGATTCCTTTAGGAATATTAAAATTCTCACATTATACTACCTTACTTGTGAGTATAAAAGCACACTCACCGCTGAATAAGTCAAAATTGAGTGCCAACGTTTGAAGAGGCAACACATATATCAGGAGGGCTCTTAAAACAATTTCGTGACATTCACTATTTTTGATAATGCAATTAGGTTTGCTTTTCTCAACGGATTCTCCATTTTTCGTGTTAACACCGTTCCCTTCTTAGCCGGTGCCATAGAGGCGATTCCGGCACCTTCCATAGAGATAGAATCGAACCCAAGACGCCATCCAGATCGTTGTCGAAACATCTCCGCGTTTAGATGAAGACCAAGAGGGCTTCCAAACTATGAAGGAGAACAAGTCACCACTCTCCCCGCTGTTCGTTGTCGTAGTCAAGAGGAACAGCAACGACTCTAGAAGATGATCCCACTTCTAATGAGTCATCCCCTTTGAAGAAAAGTGCTGCCTCGACCAAAAAAGAGATCTTCCGAACAAAAAAATTGGTAAATCTACAACGTACATATATGAAATGAGTTTTATGACTAATGTATTTATACCTATCTGTAGCCATACGGAGCATAATTATAGCGCCCATTTATCGTGCAATTACATAATTTAAAATTCTTTGCACTAAAACGGAAACTTGGTAGTACGGAATTTTACTCGAATAATCTGCTGACCTATAACTGGGACGTAAAATCTTCAATGTACCACCGTCGTTGCTTCATTCACCTTTCAAGATTGTATTTTTCAGGCAATAACGTTAACATTCAGGCCATTTATTCAGATGCATCGGGAGAAAAAAATAAGGGGAATAAACTACACGTGAACACTTCTTTTAAAGTGTAACTTGATTTGACCAAACTAAGCACGTCTAATTGCAAGCAACGCGATTTTTATTATATTTCTTCACCGTAGAAGGAATTGTTTTCCAGGTGAGTTAGTTTTAATTAATTTAAAAGATTAAATAAGAATTGCAATCTTTAAGTGTTTTCTGTAAGCAATTATTACTTACGGTTTGTTTATCATAACCATTAAGGCTAGACTTCCAATATAATCTGTATCATAATAATAAAGTTTTATTGAAGATTGTTGCACTTTAATTGCAATACAATTTGTAACGGCTAACAAGTCGTTGCCATATTAACATCTACCTACATTTTATTATTGGGTTCGTCGTTAATATTTTTAATTCGTTGTATTCTATTTTAATTATACGAGGCATGTAGCGTAAATATTTGATCGCAATCTAAAGCTGATTTAATATTACACAAAAGTACATTAAAATTTCCCCGGGTGGTGGTCGTTTTGGACCTGGTATTAGATAAGATCATGAAAATTAAATAACACTTAACACGATAAAATTCCATAACTTGTAGCTAATGTTAAATTATCTATCACGCTCGATCTTCATATCGGTTCATACTTTTGGTGGTCGCCCATTTCACAGATCAATGACATTTTAAATCTGGCGATATTAATTGGCACACATAATCCGCAAAAGAACGAAGCATATCATCTATAACTAAAAATACTAATAGAGATACGAGTAATATGACAGGTAAGGTGAGCAATCTAAACCGTAATCGAAGCGATTAGGTTCGCAATGACCATTAAAGTGAAGGCCAAAAATTCGCCTGTTACAGTTGCACTGCACTTAATTAGATATACTTTATTAACACGATTGCAAAATAAATTCCATTAAGTTACTGCGAATTTCAGCTTGTAAAGGTTTTTCACAATTGGTCGAGCCAGCCGATTATCCTTGGCATTAATTCTAACCTCTTGAAACAAAAAATACTTTGGTGGTCTGTAATAAATAATAGAGCCTGTCATTTGCCTCTGTATGTTTGATAAGAGGTAAATTTAACGGGTGTTTAATAACCAGTGCGGTTGGGCCAAAAATGTTTCAAAACCGTCATTTTTTTGGGATAAGGTAAAAACGTTTGATCTTGATTTCAAGAAGTGAAATTTTGATAATAAAATGTACTATGTACTTACAATTGTCTATTTTAAACACAGAGTAATATCTGAGTGAAATTAAACTTTTCACTTGTTGCTGTATGTCCTCTTTTTGTTGGATTATTGTGTCTGTCTTTCGAAATTAACACTTTACAATGTTGGATAGCATTTGTGCATTTAAGGGATGTAAAATGTTCTGCTATACTCTAATGCGAGATCTCCAGCACCAGCACTACTTGCCATCTCCTCCCTTAACCCCCTAGCGATATCGTTTCAAACACTTCATACCACGAGAATGGAATATCGGAAAGTCATTATATACATTTAGCAATGTGACAGGGATGGCCGGAAAAGTGACAGGTGCGGCCGGTTAAGTGACATGCAGCAGTAAAAGTAGTCTGGTCTGTCTCTGTCATGGAAACTATAAAATTTCTTGACATAAGGTAGGCATGAAAATGAAGGTTTCATGGCGATTTTGGGTAAAAGGCTTTACCAAAATATACCTATTTGCAAAAAATGCCTACCTACAAAGGAAAATAAAATTTAGTGGTTACTTTATTGACAAGCTAACAAAAAACCAAGGAATGTTGTAGAGATCGCAGGAGAGGTTTGCATTAAGAATTCATCTAAAAAAGGAAAAATTTTGAGCTAGTCGATGACAAAAAATAATTGTATTTTATACGGTTTTAGTTCAAAATTTCAAAGTTTTGTTGAACGAACGGTTTCAAACAACTTTTATAAAATAGAAAAGCTGCATGGATATTTGTAAACGTATAGTGGGTTGGATTGGTAGAGCAGCCTTGGCTGAAACCCCGCCCACTTAAAAATAAAGACAAAAATAAAATATACAATGTATAGGCTGCTGGGTTGCTTAAAAGGGATACCTATGTGGGGAGAATTTTGTATGGGGGGTCAATTTTAAAACTTGCAGTCGGTCATATTTTCCAAACTAAAGAAGATATTGAAAATCGCGCAAAACCGTTTCGGATGTATCGAGGGGGAACCAGAATGACGTTATGAGTGATAAACCCCCTACCCCCCTTAACCCCCGGCCCACACTCTTCAAAAATCCTAAATGGCAACCGCATACTTGTGACACGCTACTGAAAAATGCTTTCCAGTGGTACCAATAAAGTCAATATTCATTAAGACAATTTAAACAAAAATTTAATAATTATACAAAAACAAACTAAATGTTGACATTGAGGGATTTATGGCAAATTGGCCAAGAACTTCAACCTGAGCTGCTTCATTAAGCAATCTTGGTTGGTTTCTTTTTTTATTGATAACAGATCCCGTTTCTTCGAATTTAGCAACCGAATCTTGAACATAGGCATGGCTTAATTTTTCTTTTTTTATTGTTTATTATTAAATTTTTGTTAAATTGTCTTAATGAATTTTGACTTTATTGGTACCACTGGAAAGCATTTTTTAATAGCTTTTCACGATGTGTGACAAGTAGGGCCCTACGGGGTTGCCATTTAGGATTTTTGAAGAGGGGGGTGGGGGCTGTGGGTTTAAGGGGGATGGGGGGTTGTCACTCATAACGTCATTCTGGTTCCCCCTCGACAAAATTGTCCCTTATGTGATGGTTTTGTCTGTCTGTCCGTCCGTCTATACCTCGTGTAACTCGAGAACGAAAAGAGACAGAATCGCCAATCGATTACCACCAGTTGAACGATCAGTGCTATTGATTATGAATCGGATTAAAAGTCGTGTTCCGGAATGCCAGCTGTCCAAAAATTCACCTACTGAAAATCTATGTGATGCTTTATATTTTGTTGATATTTATTGACAGTTGACATCAAAACATACACCGCGTCACAATAGATCTTCAACTGCCATCGTATGATATGACCGAGTTCTCGCTTATAACAGCTTATGTTGCATTCTAAGGAAATCAACCGTGAGACGACAGCCGAAAATCTGTTGAGAATTGTGGTAATAACAGAAATTACAGAATTACGGTTTTGTAATTAATCTAATCATTTTATTGATTAATATCAATAATAAAACAGCTGTAAGTGAAACGTTTCTGTGAGCTTTCATTTTGGAAATGGCGGCCGATGTGTCGTAAAATTCTGAACTTTTTGCAAAGCGCAAATGCATCTAGGGTTCAAAATTGTGGTTTTAGGTAGCGTATAAACGAAGCTAGGTTTTGATCACTTTAATCTCCCCAGGGGCAATTTTTATACCTTTGCAAATTACATGCAAAACTTTAGAATTTTTCACTGGTGGATTAGCAGTGAAAAAAGCCGCCAAAAAATATGGTGGCGATAAGAAAAATGTATCCTCCACGTTTATGGAGGGTGGTGATACTTGGTGTAACGGTTTTTGAGTTGGCATTTGGAGATTGTAAGGTAGAATAGTGATCTTAACTTTAGCATAGCCCTCTTCTAAAGTCGAAATTAAGTGCATTTCATTGGCATTAGCTGTCAGTACAGCATCTCTTCTTACACGGAAATATAACGCGGTGCCAAAATTGACCCAATTTTATTTTACTTGAGAACAGTATCCTGTTAATTGGTACTTACAGTGGTCAGCCAATAATAAACGAAAGACCCAAAAAAGAGCATAATGTATGAGAAACATATACTTAGTTTAAAAATAAGTGCACAATTGTGATGTTTCCCCTTCTGCGCTAAGGAAAAGTTGTAATTTGTGAAATTAGTTGAATGGATATTGCGGAAAGGTTATAAACAACTGGACGTTTTACTACTGCAAAATCGTGCAATATAAATGCAGACCAAACCACTAAAATACTCGATTAAATAGTGACCCCCGTCGCTATTTTGGAAATTATGTTCATCTCGCGTGGGCGACTTTATGGACAACTAAATTTTATAAGAGTTTATTTGCAGCTACACCCATTGATACATTCTTAAAAAATAAAAGGTCATACGATTTTCAAGGAAGATTAGATTATAGTGGCGTTTTAATACCAACATAAAAGTTAATTACTATATAACGTTAAATAGAGATTTTTCTAAAAATTGTTGTCGAAATGGCAAGGTTATTACCCACACGTTTGTTTTGCAATTACACTAATACTCTGAAATACTTTACCATCGATTGTTATTTAAATAGATGCCAGTTAAACACGTAATTTTTGTCCCTGATGCTAATTTTCCACGCAAATTTCACCGTTTATGTATAAACATCTGGTTTTGGCCTCCATTGCTTCATTTCTGAAAGCGCATTTGTGCACTAAATATAGGGCGATTAGTCAGTCCGATAAGAAAAAAAGTAGCAACCTGCATTTAGTGCCATAAATAAAATAGTCACATTTTTCACTGTCCATATGAATAATTTTATGATCGACTCGAAAACCTTACCTCGCTCTACTTTTATTTGCTATAATACCTCAACTTCGCATTCACAAAAAGTGGCAATTCTCTTGCATTGATGGTTTCGATGTCGTTAATCGCGTGAGAAAATCATTAGACGAAATTACGTAGGTAACGCATTATTATAGTGGTGTAATCATGTATAACAACATTGCGTTCTTCCATTTTCTGTCCAGTTGAATATTTTTTCATGGTTTCTGGAGCATTTGTGGGGATTAGCGCGCGTGTTTGAGTGGAAAGTAATTTCCCTCTCTATCGGATTAATGTTACATATATTGGACACTGCCTAAAATTGTTTAAAGAAGGGAGTCCAATTGAAAAAGTGAAAGTGATTAATCTCGTCTTACTTTTCCACGCTACTAGTTTTAATTATTTCTCAGAATTTGATGATACTATTATTGGAATAGGTACTTAATTGAGGATGAGCACTTTTTTTAAGTTAATTTCAGGCTATTAATTTTAAGATGTCTTAGATGCCAGTATCCATCAACCGTAGGAGTTTCCCCTAAAAGTAACTTTGCAATTATTTCACAATAAATATCACTAGCCCTTAATTTAAAGGGTACCTAATAACAAAATGATTTATCTGCTTGTACTACGAAACGAAGCTTAAATAAAAAAATCACGTCTGATTCCCACCCTATTTACAAATACAGGTGAATGGCAAAGAACAAGCTTACTGGGTGAATACGTCTTGTCAGTCCACCGTCGATTAACGCGAAGAACTAGCGCAGCTTTGTGATCTTCATCTTAATCTTTACGTCTTTTTGTGTTACCGTTACTGACGCAAGCGCATGCCTAGACAGCACTCTCATTAGGAATAAAAAAAATAACATTTTCAAAGCGTAATTGCTAATTATTGTCAGATAGGTCCATTATATTCAAATTCGTGGATAAACAAATGATACGGTGGTTTGTGGAATAAAGATGGAAACTGATACGTCCGAATCGGTACCGATTGTTAAAAATGGTAATTGTGATTATAAGTGCAAATATGACGGCGTCGTGCAAACGGCGGCCGTCAAAATTCCAGTGGACGAGCGTCTCGCGATCCGACGTAAGTCGTTTGTGCCCATGTCGAGCATGGAAGAAGAAAATTTAAGGGAACGTTTGCATCTCGCGCAACTGAAACAGTGCTCAAATATTGTGTCCCAGGATATTAGATATAACAGGGATTCGTTCAAGAGACTCTTTCAATCAAAGGTAACATGTTTTCTAAACTAACACTTATGTATTCATTTAAGATCTACGAGTAGAACTGACAATTGAAAGATCCTATCTGTACGTGCGTGTAGGTGGTTTCTTTACAGATGTATTTATAAATTAACTTTATTTTATCACGACAGCCTTTGCGATTGCCGCCGATATTTTGACTTGATGACACGCCAAAGAAGCTGATTTTTATGTGATATAAATTTAAACATTGATTTGCTTCTGGTGAATTCGTCGAAATTGTTCGTTCGTGTTTAATTGCATATTTTCTAAAGTCACATTACCACATTAAATAGATTAAAACCTGTCGATTTATACCGTGACGTAAAAAAAATTGCACTACTCAATAGCGTTCAGAATGAGTTCAAAAAATCTATTTTATTTGCTTTTAACTAACTGTAGTATTATTTCTTTCTCAATTCGTATCTAAAATTTGCTTAGCAATTAATGTCAGTCATTCTTGCTTCTAATGAAAGCAAGCACTCTGCTTATGTTCAAATTTAATTAAAATTACAAGCTAAACTGCTACAGTATGTATTTACCAAGCGGAAATGTCAACTTTAGCTGGGCAAATAAGATGAAATGTGCCTTCGTTCATGAAACTTAAACATGAAACATTCGCAGAGGGGTATTTCCTTAGATCAGTTTCGAGCATTCTGCCAGCTACTCCGAAGTAGGTCTATTTCCTGCAGTTTTCCTAATTCGCAAGGTAAATACCGGAGTAGTATAGAACAACTTAAGACCTTCTGCAGGGGCACCTCTAAAAAGTATTATGCGGGTCACTCTGTAATTGGGCGTAAGCCTGTTGAGAGCCTAGAATAAGAGGGACAGTAAATAAATAAATAAATAAATGAAACGGAAAAAATGTTAATCTGAAAAAATCGAGAAAATGCAATACCCATTCGCCCATTCTACAAACTTTGTCCTAATATTTACCTTCTGTAACAGTTTAGTTTATTCTTATTCAAATTTCAAAATTACCGCTTGCTAGGTTAGGCAGGATATAGGTGAGATGGCGTCACTTGTACGCGTGTTTCTTTCCTCGCGCAGGATCGCGTTAATTTTTCACTTCATTTCCGTTTTAAAGCCAACGAGGTTGTACTTGTTGTAGAGCGTGGCATTGTGAATTCTTCTTAAACCAGTGGGTAATATTTGCCATCATTCATGTGAAATCTCTGGCAATTTTACCTTGTCATTGGCGTCGTCGAGTAGTGTAACTCAGAAGCCGTTTTCTCCATTGTGAGGCTATATATCTGGTTGAAGTTCATCGCCCTACCTACATGTAAGTGAAATGGCGTTGACTTTCTTTTACGTTATGTTATCTAAAATTCTTTCAGAGTCACAATTTGAGGTTGGATAATTTCCCTATTTCATTGATTTAAGTATTTTTCATTACCCTCCTGACGATTTCAGGTATGTTATTAAAAATCTCCTTAGGGAGTGTTACATCTTCATTACTTTTAGGGGGTCCATGTAGTAGATGAATTCTTGTACCGGTCAATCCATGTAGTAGGTCAATCCTTGTACAGACGAATCCTTGTAGGTAAATGAATTTGCATCTTGCGAATATTCCGGAGTACGAACACCTGTTGATTGCCGGCAGCTATCCGGCGTACCACCGAGTAGATAAGCGCTAACACCTAAACGATACCGGGGAGCGACCAGCTGATTGTGGAATTTTCGGAAGATACGATCTTTTACACAACCTTTTTTTTTATTTGCTTCAATACCGTTAATCTAGTGTAACCTTCCGACGATTTATGATTGGAGCTTTGTATTTTGTTCGCATCTAGTGTTTGAGGTCGTGTCTCTCTTCAAGAGCAACGCACCTGTATTTAACGTATGGGTAAACGAGCCGGCTACGAGTAAGCTATTTTTCTTGGCCCTTCCGGCTCATATAATCGTTCCGAGCGTTGTAGCTTGGGGTTTGTTTTTGTGTTACAGAACTGGAACTTCGAAGGAGAGCTCTTTTTCGGAGAAGACAGCGTATGTGTTATTCAAGTTAAGATTTTTAATTTGCTTGTACCCAGTGTTGCCTATATGAGTTGTTATTCGGGTTAACTTAATTCAATCTTTGAATCCATTGAAATCTTAACTACATTTTTGCTCGATCATTGTTGTAGGGGTCTGGTAACGTAATTATTAGGGAAGTGTTCAGGAATTTATTTGGGGATTATTTTTGTCATTTAAAGTATTTGTTATTGTCGTATTGAAGATACATTTTATTTGCCGATCCTGCACCGTTTTGTCAGGATTAATAAAATCAGAATTGCTCGTAGTGAATTTATTATTTGGCTCTCTTGTGTTTTCCCAATTTCTATACAGGAGAGGTCAGAATTTGTGCAAAATTGGGTGGCGCTCAACTAATCATTTCTAGTGACTACCAAAGATCAAAAACTTATGTTATATGCCCAAACGAACAAACCGCTGTGGAAGATTCTCATCTCGAGCCCTTCTTTTAATTAAGAATCTGAGCTAGCTGGCCGTTTATGCGGCGGGGTTTGAGTTTTACAGCGCCGAACGAACCTCACGTTATACTTCTTCCCCGTGAAAGTCGCGGAGTAGACATTTATTTGGCTCTTCGGGATCTCAGTTTCAGGAATTTAAACAAGGCGACACTTTTCACACCTAGAATTACATACGGGTATACCAAGGAACATAGGAGGACAAGAAGAGGTACATAACAGATTAAATTAAAAAAACCTTGCCATGATGATATCTTGAAGTGACCGGAATTATCAAAAAAGCAATAAACAGGTGTTCAAGTACATATCGTTTGTTTCTTAACAACTATTGTATTACGTGAGAAATAAATCTTAATTTTGAGAAATATGGACCATTTAACAGACTTTTTGGTTCATTCATGATTAAGGTAGTAAGAAAAAGATAAAAATAAGTTTTCTAATGACGTATCACATGACATCTTGCCATTAAAAAATTCAAGATGGCGATCGCACTCAAATACCCTGTATAAAGAAATTCTTTTTAACCTCAAAATATGTGACATAATTTCAAATGAAAGCGTTCTAATTTTCATGTCTATCATCTCAATCGGTTTGAGCATGACAGTTCCATCTTTAATGGAGACCATGTGTATTCCAGTCCTTTAGATATACAGGGTGATTCCTATAGTACCTGCCACCGTTTGGGAGCGTATAGGGGGTGCCTAGGGGAGTATTTTGATATAGAACACTTGGGGTCGGAAATCTAAAATAAGGGCGCCAGAACCAAATTTATCTTCTGGAATTTCACGCCTGTATGTAGGCAACCCAACCGACCGACGTTTCGCGCGGAGCGATGCAGAGCGAGTTAGCGCGAGGAAGCGACATGGGAGGGAAGGAGGGAAAACGACAGTCAAAAACAATAACGTTTACAAGTGTTCAACGTGGCCACCGTTGTTCTCAATGCACTTCCTACATCTAGCCAACTATTATTATACTATTGCCATAGTGTTTATTCACTTGAAACGCGTCGTTGCAGACGGGATTTCGTGGGTTTAAACAAAATTCTGATCAAGTGTCAGCCACACATCGCCGCCTGAGATCGCTCCGTGTGCACCGCCGGCCGGTTGGGTTGCCTACCTACAGGCGCGAAATTCCAGAAGGTAAATTTGGCTCTGGCACCCTTAATTTAGATTTCCGACCCCAAGTGTCCTATATCAAAATACTCCCCTACGCACCACCTACACGCTCCCAAACGGTGGCAGGTACTATAGGAATCACCCTGTATAGCAAAAGCCTCGGTATTAAATATTGACAAATTCGTAATTTGTATTGCCCTGTACCTAAATCAAAATAAGCGCAACCACATCCATGTTTTTTTGAACCATCCGTATATATAACTGTGCTTTTTCTAAATCCTTTCCGAAATACCCAACCAACACCAACATTTCTTTTAAGAATCTTTTTATGGCATCCAAAATTAAATAAAGTTTGCTACCAATCTACGTATTCAGTAGCGTAGTTTTCCACTACTACTTTACAACTACTAGTTTAGTTACATACTCTTAAATAGTGCACATTTATGGATAGAGCAACAGAGAAAACTTATTATATTACATAATCAAATTGAAGAGAAAAACTAAAATAGTTGTATTAATTAATTTTATAATTTTACTAATTGGATCATGTTTTTTATGGTGTCATATTGAAAAAAGGTTCATTCATAGTACATCATGAAAAATAGTGCGTTCCATTAAAAAAGGGACCCTCTTAGTTTTGTGCACGTATGCCGCTGTAAATAATTTCTAAGCGTATAGGTTACTTACAAATTTTAAATCATTTTTAATATATATATTTAAATTTAAATTGCTTTGACATAAACTAACAAAAGAAAAACGTGTTATGATTATGTAATATAGTAAGTTTTTTATGTTGTTATATCCAAAAAAGTGTACTCTTAAGGACTATGTAACGAAAACTGGTAGTTGCAGTTAAAAAAAATACGCCCCCCTCGACCATGCAGAAATATACCACTGCCCACAAATTTAAAAATAAGTAGATAAGTAGCAAACTTTTTATAATTTTGGATATCATGAAATCTTGTTTTGAAAATACATCCAGTATTCCAGACAAAATGTTCATCCTGTATATAAATGAGAGGAAATCTAAATTATCATATGAATACATTACAAAATTCTCCTTAAATTCAGCCAATTCAGACAGAGCGGCTGGACGATTATTTGTCTAAACCTAAAAAATCTGCTCCCCACCAAAGTTTTGTTATTGGGTGCCTAAGAATAATTGAAGTTCTTATTACAATTTCATTGATTTAAGATATTAATACTAGACTTAACTGGAAAAGTAACATCTACAAATTTTACCTCCGTTGTCGGAATATCCTTATGATATGAAAAAAGGCAAATGTAGATTTAGTTGTTGCAATTTCTAAGCAGCATTTATGCATTTTTTCAGCCATCCATGTCATTTTTTCTATGAGAATTTCCACAAAAGGCAAAAGCCGTCAGCGTTATAATTAATTTTTTATTATGGTTCGCCGTGTACCTACTTATACATATACAACAAGGAACTCTGAGGTTAGAGGTAAACCATTAGATGCGATTGTTGGACATATTATTTTATTAGAATTATTATAGTGTGGACGTTTGAAAACTTACAATGGCTATATTTTTTTTATTAAACTACGCCCACCACCCCCTTATGCAGAATCCATACTAACGTAAAAATCTTAAATTAAAATACTTACCCCAATTGTGATCCCTCTCTGGAAAGTTTATTAAACATGCTTTTCACTGGTTATAAAAAACTAACCTCAAATTCAAGACAATTTTTATTACAACATAAACAAATTCACAGCACAAAAAAATTACAATAAATGTGTCAAAATTTTGGCCATTTTGTTCGAGACAGAAGCAATAAAGATTTCGAATTTTTGTATAACGTCGGGAGACCCACTCAATTGGACCCTTTCTACCAATCCAATGTCCTGGATAAAATCTATCTAGCCACTGTCTCGTAGCAAGAGCATAATGAGGAGGGACCTCGTCCTGCTAAAAATGTACAATGTTTGCATTAAGATTTACATTTATCTCTAAATCTTTTTGATTTTTTACTTCATGATAATTGAAGACTCTATCGAATTGATAGGGATCTCCTCGTAAACCTCGCCAGTTAAATGATTCTCGATGAAAAATTTGGTCTCCTAGTATTCCCGCCCAGAAATCAAGTTTAAGTTTGTTTGTTTACATGACCATTAGAAAAAAGCGCATTCGTCACTAAAACAAATGTTACTAGTCAGTCAGTGGGTCAGCATTGAACATTGTCAGTCAGGGATCATCATCACCATGTTCTTGCAAAATTTTCATTTTGTACGAGTTCAATTTGTGCATTTTTGATACTCTTCGGACAGATGTTCGCCCGTTATTGATCCAAACTGCCGTGTGGATACATCAGGATTATTAGTAACCTGACCAAGAACGTCTACTTGCATCTCTTCGATCCAAAATGTTGGGTCCCTGTCTTTTTTATTTACAACAGATCTTGTTTCTTGGAATTCTAACTAAATCTCTCAAATAAAGATGAACATTATTGATCACTATAAAAAAAATAATTGGGACACCCTGTATATATTAATTAAGTACCATTGTATGTAATATACAATTACGGAACCGGTAGTCGCAGTTTACAAAAGAAATGATCGTTACGCCCTCGGTTACAACCCAATTCGTCTCGCTTATGCAGTTAAACCCCAATAAATTATCCCCTGAAACTGATATAAGTCGTAGCCTACCGATAGATCTAGCCGTGACATTGGTTTAGTGACGTCACAACTGGAGATGGGCCACTACAACGTGATACTATGTGTTTAAATGCAATTTGATTTGCGCGCGTACTCATTTAATGCCAAAACATTTAGTAATTACTTGTTTTGAGCCGCAGGATTGTTATATGTTTTTTCCTAATTATAGACACGTGTAATTATGCAAACACTTTTATTAAATACGTACATAAACAACAAATACTCACTGAAAACAAATAAAATTTAAACATTCTAATACACACATCTGCCATTTTTTGCCTTACACAACGAAGTTGAGGTAACGCTCATGTGCTCGATTTTCCGTCGTCTGCCTATCTGTCTGTTCCATCGAGATCTCGGCCCCTGGACCACCTAGAGACTACGGATTTTCGGTAATTTGTAGTTGCTAAGGTCTATATTTTCCCTTTACTCATCATTTACATCCTTTTCATATGTGATGGCTGATTTTCAAAAATGGTGGGATACGCGTCTTCGGCAAGTTTAATCTGGTCTCGTGGAACTGTTAATCCTGTACCGTCTTGTCTAGTCATCTTATCTACCCGAATAATGAAAATGTCAGAGAAATGCTTTATACAAACCCTGGAGTAGGTAAATAGTAATTTCGAAATTGTGAATACTAGTGAATCATCTTTTTTTTATTGTCTTCATTTTTTGGAAAACGAAAAACCGTAACCTTGTCTCTTGAACTATAATTGCTTTTGCAACCAGGGACGCAGCACGTATTTGGCTTTTTCTTACTTATTCAGTTCGAATACAGTTAATTTAAGTATACAACATTCAAAAATAAGTTAACATAAACCTTACTTGGAATTAATTACATTAAAAGTCGATATGACGGCCGCCGTCAGTTGTGACGTCAACGCAATAGTGGGGATCAGTGTCATGGCTAGTTCTATCGGTAGGCTACGTATAAGTACAGTAGACTAGTAATTCGGCTGATATCGGACCACGGTACTGCCGGATCAGTAAAAATTTCGGATTACTGAATCTTCATCAATAAAAACGCTTTAAACGCACAAAACAAGTGTTTTATTGTACTAAAACAACTAATAAACGGTATTTTAGAATCAAAAATGACCTATTCAAAAATTATTTCTAAGAAATAATATTTATATAGTGCAAAAACCATACTAAAAATGAAAAATAAACATAGTTTTAATAACGTCTCAACTTGAATCCAATACTCGTCCAAGTGCACCGGATTACTAGAGTTCCGGATTATAGAGTCTACTGTGTGGGCAAAAATGCTTGCTTCAAAACTATCGTATGTAACCGTTACCACCGTAAAGGTGGACCGCGGCGACAGAACTTACGGGCAGTTACACAAAAAAAAATCCAGGATTATTGTTTAATCCGGTATTAAGACATTTGATTGGCTTTATATTGCAGTAGGCAGCCAATCAAATGTCAAAATTCTTGTTTAAACTCAGATTTGGCAAATAATGTAGGATTTTTTTTCCTGCCACCGGCCGTTAGCTTGCTATTTTTGACGTCGAAATTAAATTCAGACTTGTCAGATTTTACAATGATTTATATGGCTTCTGCTATAAAATAGAGTTTTGTATTATACACAACGATAAAGGGAAACTAACCATCTCGTGAAAGTGTTTTTTCATGAAACCACAATTTTTATTTATGGAATTTTTTATTGTACTTATATTAAAAATTAAATTAGTAGGTGTATTTTCCAGTTAAACCGGAAGTCATGTTCTTTGTTCTTTACAGTATATACACATACCAAATTTGAAAACTATTGATTTGCAAATAACGGAGATAATTTATCGAAAATATTTATCATTAAAAAAATTCCAAAGGTGTCTCGACAGCAACTCTTTTTTGATCGCATTGTACCTACTAAACAGCATGTGCCTGGTCCAACAAATTAATTCTGGGAAAAATGGTCGTAATGGTCCATAAAACTGGTGGAACACAATATTTATCATTTCAACACTTTGAAATCATAAACAAACGCATAATAGACGTCTAATGCGTTTAGGAGATTTTCCAACAAAACACCACATTCTGCAGTTTTACTATTTACGACAAATAGGATAAAATGCACAAGAATTCCTCCTGGTCGGGTAATCGTACGCATGGTCTCTTGAACTAAGCTGACTCTCAAATGATTTCTAATGCAACCAAAATAAGGTGTATAAATGCAGAGGGTTTTACTAATCAAAAATTGCCCATACCTTTGGAATAGCTAGACTACTCATTTCTTTTGAGAATCTGATAACTTCTATAGTAATTACCTACATAGAACAAAATTCTATTTGTCTAAGAAAGGTATGTCGGGGTTGTAGCGAAATTTTACAATTCATTCACAGCGAAAGTATTTTCTCTAATGACCGGAAGTCATGTTGACATGTGCGGATGCAGTGTTATTACCCACAGTGTAGCGTTTTGTACTTTAACTTGTTGACAACGATTAGCTTATCCAAACCGAGCGAGAGAACAAGTACAAATTTAGTAACTTGTGGGTGAGTTGTTTGGCAGTTCTTCCTTCACCAATGAGCGGCTTACATCTATCAAATAAGATCTTTACCAGTCTTCTCCGGTTTTTCACTGCTCAAGATTTTGTTTCTCACTTGAACGGATGGACGAGAAAAAAAAGTTAGAAGCAGTAAATTATCGCATTTCCATTTTCAAAAATACGCCCCCACCTTTTAGTAGGTGTATCAATGGTATTTACGATCTAATCAAATTTGTTAATCAATGACAGTGCCATTTTTATGAGGCATTTCAAATACCACAAATTTTTTCGAGGATTTCTCCATACCTCTGGTAGCGGAATGTGGTTGGTATTCAAATTATAGTAATCAACAAGGTTCTATGGCATGTATATGTAGCAAATTTGGATGATCCATTTTGAACATCAGTAAGTATGGCATATCTCAACCGGTCCACGAAGAGATTACTAACAAAAACAACATTCTTTTCGCAACACCATAATATAATTATTGTATGTATCTGTCTCCACACTCTTTGAAGGGAACAGGTAACACGTAGAAGTACCATTTGATGAACTAGCGTCAAAACAAAACAATAGCGACACTGTGTGATTTCTCAAATACAACAATTAATACTGTTAGTAAAGAAAGCACGTAGGGAATGGCATTTAAAAATTCCATAATAAAACGTGCTGTAGTTAAACATTAATACTCCCTGAAGCCGGTTCACATTTATCAACCAGAAATGACCATCTAATTTTGAAAAGCGCAGTACAAAACGTTTTTTCTCAATCCAGTTCATTTAAAAATCGCCTCGAGCGTTAATTTAGATCTTTTAAAAGCAATGACAGCGGCTACCAACGAAATCGCTAAATTGCTTCACTCATTTCTTCTCTGTCGAAAGTAAATTAAAATTGTTTCGGACGGTATAGTTCGAATTGGAAAATCTGTGCTTGGTGGCGTTTATCATTATCGCCAATCAGACTGTTGAAAGAGAATTTATTGGGCTTTCTTCTTTTTTGTTAATTAAATCGAAGGTAGCAACCAATATTTAAGGTGATTGCTTAATGAAGATGTAAAGACAATTTGAATGGGATTAAGAAATTTATAATTACAGACAATGCGGCTAAGAGGTATTCGCTAATGGAGGTCTTTTGCTTAAGTCATTACGCTTTTGGCTCTGATATGAATCGATGCACTTTAGAAGTAGGTGGTATCGCTATGAGTGATTAAAACAGCGTTTCGTGCTTCAATTTAATTGGTCCTGGTTGGAAATGGTATTGCTTACTTCACCACAAGTTATAATATATCTTAACTGGCTTCGGGGTATATTTTTCAGTGTGTCATTGCAATACCGTTGCCTTGTAATTTGTAATGACGCATTCATACTCGCAGTTTTGTGATTTAGTTCATGTAGCGCTTTTTATGGAGATTAAGGAAATCATAAAAAAACCATTAAAATCGATTCTCAAAACTTAGTGATTCTAAGCGTCGTTAATTAAAAACGCATGCATCAATATAATGCATAAAAACGAACCCTTATCCCTATTCTCCAGCATCCTTCACCATTACGTTTTTACCTACTATCTATAACAAGTTAAAAAGTAATCGTAAACGATTTACATAAAGCGCATTTCCACTTGCATTCATTTCCCATTTGTAAGATGCAACTTCTGTTAAAATCGTAAAAATCCGGCCACAAATATGAAAGATAGCGTTGCACATGGGCAATCCATTTTTGACGTGCTACTTCAATTTCAGTTTATGAGAAGAATTTCATTTCAATGCTTTTCGAAATAAGAAAGTTGGAACTGCGCATGCGCAAACCTAAATTTTGAAACTAATGTTAGATTTTCCTTTGTTCCAAGCGCCAAAGTATCAAATTTCACTTAAATTCTTCCATAGATAAAAAAAGTTGGCACTGCGCATGGGCAAAATAAAATTTTTAAACTGGCGCTAGATTTTCCTTTATTCCAAGCACCTATTTATCAAATTTCATTTAAATGCTTCCATAAATAAAAAAGTTGACACTGCGCATGCGCAAAACCAAATTTTGAAACTGGCGTTAGATTTTCCTTTATTCCAAGTGCCTATGTATCAAATTTCGTTTAAATTCTTCCATAAATAAAAAAGTTGGCACTGCGCATGCGCAAAACCAAATTTTGAAATTGGCGTTTGATTTTCCTTTATTCGAAGTGCTTATGTATCAAATTTCGTTTAAATTCTTCCATAAATAAAAAAGTTGGCACTGCGCATGCGCAAAACGAAATTTTGAAATTGGCGTTTGATTTTCCTTTATCCCAAGTGCCTATGTATCAAATTTCGTTTAAATTCTTCCATAAATAAAAAAGTTGGCACTGCGCATGCGCATGCGCAAAACCAAATTTTGAAATTGGCGTTTGATTTTCCTTTATCCCAAGTGCCTATGTATCAAATTTCGTTTAAATTCTTCCATAAATAAAAAAATTGGCACTGCGCATGCGCAAAACCAAATTTTGAAATTGGCGTTTGATTTTCCTTTATTCCAAGTGCCTATGTATCAAATTTCATTCAAATACTTTTATAAGAAAAAAAGTTTGCAATTCGGTTTATAAATGGTCGAGATGCGAAAATGGCACTGTGAATTTTGAATCGATTCGACTCAACTTTTGGCATTGCGTATTATATGGCTAAGGCTATGCTCATATTGAATTTCATGCAATTCAGTTCATAACTAACGGAGATGTAAAAGCGATCGGACATTTCTAAACAAAATTATCGTTCACACGGACAGATAGAGGGACAGACAGGCAAAGGAACAGACGGACAGACCAACAGACAGACGACAGACAACAATACAAAATTATAAATGATCTCTAGGATGTTTAATAAACGGCAAAAGTGTAAAATTATGGAACATGTAAAAAACGGTTTGTTGGTTTTTTTACAATAACTTTTTTAGCAATAAACGCAGAAAAATTCCTTCCTTGGTGCAAGACTAGACACCATAACGAACCAAATAGCGAAAAAAGCAGAACAATAGCTCTTAAGATAAAGAACTAGTAGCGTCGCAAAACGAGCGGACGGACGGACGGACAGCCGGACGGACGGACGGACGGACGGACAAAGTGGCCACAATAGCGCATTTGTTTTTAATTTTTGTGGAAATGCGCTAAAAAGGCCTTGGCTCGCTGGCAGTAGCGGTAAAATACATACGAACGACCTACCTATGATAATGGAATTTCGAGCCCTTCGGGGCCCCACGTCATACGGTGCAGGAGTTAGTCCTGTCGGCAGTAATGGTCGGAAACGAAGCGGAACAGGTCGGCAACCAGGTCACGGCGCAAGTAAGAGCTTCTGGAAGAAATGTTGACACTGGCCATGACAAGGACAGCGTGGTAGGTTAGCAAAGGAGAGACCCCGAAGACTGTCCTCCTTATGAGGGGAGATGTGATAAGGAGGTCTCATGGTCCCAGTTCCTTCCTCTGAAAAGAAATTAACGGGATTCGAAAAAGGTTAGCCTCTTCCAATTTCCAAAGCCCTATTTGGGCTAGTTAGAATGCTCCTCGGTATCAAAACTTTCTTAATAGAAACTATATCTGAGGCACGCAGTAACTGATTAATGAACATAAAATTATGCTATGCAATGGATGTAGAAGTCACGCCGCATCCTAGGTTAGACCGTTTTTCATAACTCTGTGGTAAAAGTGAAAATTGTATTGTATTGTAATTTTTGCGTTATACCTACACAACGATAAAGGGAAACTAACTATCTCGATCAATTTAATCTCAATGGTTAAAGTATCCCTTTATCATCTCTTATACCCCTTACCTTGTGGAAGTTTGGCCTCTTATCTCCCCGTAAAATTTGAGAAATCGAATGCTCTGGTTGAATGAAAATTTAATAAATACGCACATGACTTTAGTTGATTGAATATATATTAATAAAAACAAAGGCGATCAAGTTCAATTTTTCGTTATACGTTCTTGATCAATGTGACATAAAATAAATAAAATAAAAAAATAAAAAATTCAATCCCAATTCGTGATCACGCCCATGCTAAATTCCTTTTCTAAAATTCAGGTATACCGGATAATGAGTTAGTGGTACAGTTTCCTGTTTAATAAATACGTAGTACGGACACTCCGAAATACTAAACACATTTTGAATCCAACCGAAGGACTAATATTGTGTACTGAATTAAAGGCAAAATTCCAATCAATGCACTAAAATTATTTGTTTGAATTCGATTCTTATCAATCAGTACAATACAAAATCTGTTTATGCAAATGGTTTTGACGGGTCGATTCCTTTAGGAATATTACAAACAAAATTATTTAAAAAAATTCCTAAAAATAATGGACTACTACTTCATACAAATAAAAAAACTTAAAATACTTTTCAGTAATTAACGTGGATGAGATACCTTTGAAGTTGCAATTGGTCTTATCTCTCCCGGGAAAATGCCGCTTCCTTTGGAAATATGGAAACGGACCGCCTCAATGGTACAGTTGACTCCGTGGTGAATGTAAAACAAAAATGTGCCTGTGTGTTGCGAATCCGAGCAAACCGACTTCAATTTAGCGATAGTAATACTTACATCGTGATTATATACATAAAGGAACAAAATGCCAATTTTTCACTGTGTTGATACTAATATTGCCCAATTTATTAACTAGGTGTAACTGCAACGATGAATTGTTTAAAGTCCTTGTCGTATGCCGTTCGATACAAAATTTTATTTATCGCACCATGCGCTGTCCAATGGCGCCACTCTCAACTTTGACACACTTGTTTTTAACCAGCCGTTACTAATAGCAATTCGAAAAAAATCATCACTTTCAACCATCAATTTATTTATTTGCGGTTTGATTTTAGACACATTCCTACTGGGACATGTTTCGCACAAATTGTATCACTTGTAAATTAACGGCCTTGTTACAAATTAGGCTAAAACTACTATCCCAACGCAAAATTAAGCTTACATGTAACTCGCACTTGTCACCAACCGGTTTTTACTTACACTTACGAGGCGATTGAAATTTAGCAACAAATAGCTGGTTTTTGTATTAACATGGTGAACGCAAGCAAGGATCTCTCGCAATACGTTATCGCTGATTATCCTCGAACATATTTTCGTTCACGTTCCCTATGAAGCGGTACATGTATAAATTTTTCTATGCTGAACAAAATGCAAATACTTTTCTAATTCAAAAGCGACCACCCGTTACACACTTGAGGTCTAATGGTGAGCGGGTGGATACACCGAACCGCATTCTCACTTTTGCAAAGAATTCTCTACCAAAAAGCGAAATGTAAACGCTTAGGGGGAAACAACTTTGCATTTTTGGTGTACACCCCTCTGAATTAATTTGAAGTAGCGTGAATTAATTTGAATTTAGGCGAATTATTTTGAATTAACGTAAATTAATTTGAATTAACGTGAAATATTGTATTAAGTTGAATTAATTTGAATTAATAAGAATTATTCTGAATTGACTTGAATTAATTTGAATTTTTTTGCATTTATATATCACTTTCAAGAAACATTAACTTTCGTAATTATGAGCCGATTTTGACCAAACTTTATGGGTTGTTGTAACTCGTAAGTATCTCAGTCATGTTTGTGAATTTACACAATTTTAGAACAAAATGGCATATGATTTATTACTAAAGAAGTGCACTAAAAGCTTGCCAGGATTTAAATAATGAGTTAGTTATAATTATAAATAAGTTTAGAAGTGGAATGAATACCGCGATACAGAATAGTATATTAAAGCATAAGTTGCAGAAGGCGCTATATTCTAGCACGAGTTCAAGTTTTGAACCTGAGCCGCGTAGCGGCGAAGGTTCGAATGAACGAGTGCTAGAAAGGCCTTCTGCAACATATGCTTTATACTATTTTCTCTGTTGAGCATTTTAATTGTATTAAAAAAATTAACAATTCTGACATTTTCTGTAATAAATATTTCAATAAAGAAATTAAGTTGGCAACACCAACAATTTTTCAATAAAGAAATTAAGTTGGCTACGCTACATTTTGAAAAAATTCAATTTAACAAGCGCGTCAAATACGAATTTGTGCAGTATATTTTAGTTTTTTCAATAAAAAGTGAATAATGTGCGAAGAAATTCTTCCTTCCACTCCTCCAGAGCTTCGACAGTTAGCAGAAGAGACTGTTCTTAATTTGCTACCAGACAATAATTCCACAATTATTCTAAAAGTTTATAATAATTGTACATTTAGTGACAAAGATTAGTTTTGTAATTTTGTTAGGTTATAAAACCTCATTTGTATTAAATGTGGATTTCTCTAAGTACCTACACTGAATTTTCAATACCTAATGATTTCAATTACCCGTATCGTTAATAACTGTAACATAATGTTATAACAATAAGTGAAATTAGTCCACATTTTACTAAACCGTTGAGATAAGTATTAACGTCTAAATAATCCAGGCAGAACTTTGAATTGAACATTCGCGTATATGATCAGCGTGGATGATTTAGACGAGCATGCCAACCACTGAATACCAAATGTTCTTAAAAATCTGTGAGTTGTGGAAAATAGTTACCAAAAATAGTGTTGGAATGAAACTCATTCCAGCACTATTTTTGATATCGGAATACTGTCATTATAAACGCAAAACAGAGAAAAGAAGTTTCTCTCAGACGGTTAAACATTGCGGTAATATAAGGCAAAGAATAAGCGCTTTGTTGAGCATCGATTATCCACACAGAAGTTATACCACCCATTCGTTCTGGCGGATCAGCTCACATTCGGAAAAAGGACCTTTAATCCGGCTTATATTCAATACCACTGATCCTTGAACTCGTAGAAATCGATTGGCGAAAGTTTAACATCGCTGTCTCTTTTCGTTTTCGAGTTAGACGAGGAACAGACAGACAGATAGACGGGTAAAACCATCACATAAGGGGATTTTTTCTTTCAAAAACTCCCCTAAAACAGAACATGTGCACCCTCGCGATATAAACACTCATTTTAGTCCGTTGTTTATAATATACTACTTAGCAACTCGATCACTGATATAATTACCAAAAAAGGATACAAAATGTATCATGACTAAACTGTCGGTTGTCAGATTTCATGTTCATTTACAGCAACCATAAATTTGTAGTCGAGTTTCAACTAAATTAATTTTACCTCGGCTACAATTGAATTCGGAGGCGGTAATAAACAATTTGTGATCGCTTTATATGGTCATGTTTATTAATAAAAACCCCGTATTTATTGATATATACAAATAGCAATACATTAGTCGCGACAATAACACACGAAAAAAATCTACAAGAGATTTTGCAACTTCATTTGCGTTTTGAGGCGTTAGAGAGTGTGAAGCCAAGGCAACGAACGCTTTCAATTTATCTACTCACTGATTTAAATAATATTATGTAAATTACGTTCGAATTTTCATCATAGCAGTCGCACCTCTTGTTTACTCATCACTTCAAATAGAGAACTAATCTAATTTAATTTCAAAGTCGGGTCGCCAGTTTTAAAATGTTAACACTTTCAATTAAAATCGACCTATGAAAGGAAGAGATGTGCAAACGGTGTAACTGTCAAATAATAAATCACATGCTAAACGAATTGACGCATGATCTTATGCTGGGAATTGTTTATATAATACATTTAAATATTGTTACCCTATGCAAAGAAACATTAGTGTTAAAATTCATAAAGGGTGCACCCAGCAAACAAAATTTTTGGTATTTGTCTAGGAATTGATTTTTTCTTCAAATTTACACTCATTTTTGGATAAATTTTGAGTTCATTGGGAAAGCCCTCAGACTACCAAACTTTTAACACTCCGTTAGGAAGTTTGTCATCTTGCTGTAGGAACTAGAAAAATCTCACACCGGTAAGGGCACATTTTAAAACCTACAGGAAATTGTCCATTGCATGAAAGGGATCAGACTGCAGATGAATTACAATTTATTTATTTATTTATTATCCCTCTACAAAGTACCTATGTAAAATTACAAGGATCCTTTAAAAAATTCTCGTTTAGTAACTCCCCCGTTACATATTAGGTACATTCGGTAACAAATCGTTTAATATGTTTTGACACGATGTAGGCAGCAAACAAGCTTGTACGAAAGACCTAAAATATACGTTTGTAAAGATTTCGTATTTATCTGATTTTACGCTTGAAACATTACGCCTCCATAGCAATGATGAATGGTATTCATAATTACGTTGAACACAAAAACTTGGTTTCGGTTACAAACGGAATTAGATAATAATAAAGTGTTAGGCGTAGGATGTTAAAACCACTTCTGCTTTGCCTAACTACATTTTAAAAAAATAAAATGGCTATTTTTTTTAAATTAATAGTAAGATTAAAATACTGAATTGTAAAATGATACGTGCCCAAGGACGTTAAGTTGCCTTTTATTATTCTTATAACGCGCCGACTTGTTACTTTTGGAAGTTAATTTGCGTTCATTATTTCACTTGTGGTAAAAGCTAATTGATTTTTATATCCCAGCGGTATCTTTGAGTTGCAACCGAAATTATACGTAATATCAAAATCCAGGTAAAGTCAAGTTGCTGTACTACATTTCGTGAAGGAATTTTAATATCGTACCATAAAAGACACTCTAAAAGTAACACATGATTCGGGAAAGTTGAGAGCAATACGAGGAAATCAATGCATCCAAATTTATATTTTTATAGTCGAAACTTAATTTTTTTACTTCTGTGTGTTATTGACCCAGAACAGCGTCTAAGGACCAAGCAAAAATTCAAAATTAAAATTAAACAACCAGCTTAGACACTAGTACATATATTATTTTTATATATTATGTTATATTTTTCGAAGGCAGGGGGCGGCGCTTACAGAAATGTGACATCGAGGCGACACACCATCCGGAAGGCCGCTCTCGGCCTTGACCACTGCAATTACAAGAAACACAAGGATCACCTCTGCCTTGCATTCAGATACATAGCTACGCAAAAACCTTTGTTTCTATTGACTATTTCTTAATGATTTGTGATAGTGAACTAATGATAATGATTGTATAAACCCACCATAATAATTACAATTCAATTGTATCGAAAACTAGTATGTAATCAAACATTAACTCAAGGGGTAGTGGAAATAAAAAATTTACCCTTTAAACTACAGGTTGCAACCATAGTTACCCAATAGTGATGCAAGGTTTAACAAGTTAAAAAGTAATCGTAAACGATTTACATAAAGCGCATTTCCACTTGCATTCATTTCCCATTTGTAAGATGCAACTTCTGTTAAAATCGTAAAAATCCGGCCACAAATATAAAAGATAGCGTTGCACATGGGCAATCCATTGTTGACGTGCTACTTCAATTTCAGTTTATGCGAAGAATTTCATTTCAATGCTTTTCTAAATAAGAAAGTTGGAACTGCACATGCGCATACCTAAATTTTAAAACTAATGTTAGATTTTCCTTTGTTCCAAGCGCCTAAGTATCAAATTTCACTTAAATAGTTCCATAGATAAAAAAGTTGGCACGGCGCATGCGCAAAATTAAATTTTGAAACTGGCGCTAGATTTTCCTTTATTCCAAGTGCCTATGTATCACATTTCATTTAAATTCTTCCATAAATAAAAAAGTTGGCACTGCGCAAGCGCAAAACCAAATTTTGAAATTGGCGTTTGATTTTCCTTTATTCCAAGTGCCTATGTATCAAATTTCATTCAAATACTTTTATAAGTAAAAAAGTTTGCAATTCGGTTTAAAAATGGTCGAGATGCGAAAAGGGCACTGTGAATTTTGAATCGATTCGATTCAACTTTTGGCATTGCGTATTATATGGTTAAAGCTATGCCCATATTGAATTTCATGCAATTCAGTTCATAACTAACGGAGATGTAAAAGCGATCGAACATTTCTAAACAAAGTTATCGTTCACACGGACAGATAGATGGATAGACAGACAAAGGAACAGACGGAGAGACCAACCGGCAGCCGACAGATAGCAATGCAAAATTATAAACGATCTCTAGGATCGTTAATAAACGGCAAAAGTGTAAAATTATGGAACATGTAAAAAACGGTTTTTTGTTTTTTTTTTACAATAACTTTTTTTGTAAGCGGTACAGAAAAAATTCCTTCCTTGGTGCAAGACTCGACACCATAACGAACCAAATAGCGAAAAAAGTAGAACAATAGCTCTTAAGATAAAAAAACTAGTAGCGTCGCAAAGTTAGCGGACGGACGGACGGACGGACGGACGGACAAAGTGGCCACAATAGCGCATTTTTTTTTTTATTTTTGTGGAAATACGCTAAAAACCAATGCTGTATAAACTAGATTTCATTTATTTGGCTTAAACTTTCTGATTATTTCTTTCTTTAGTTTTTGCTAATTCAGTACCTAATGGATTTGGAACAGGATTTTCCTGAAAACTTCAGTCGTATCCATATCTAGGTACTACAGAATCCAGAAACTGTGACTTGCAATAATTTTCCGTAAATGCGTCTATAGAAAAGACACAAAGAACTTTCATATACTTACATGATCAAAAAGAAAACGATAGGTAATAACGTAGGTAACTTTTTGTCCAATACAGTCTAGTATTATTATAAAATTTATTATATGAGAAAATTGAACTGTCAGTTCAATATTCTCATGATACACAAGATACTATACTTATGATTAATTCAAAGAAGTAAATAAGTTACCATTATGAGAGTGCAAAGTAAACCTTCAATCAAAGCAGTTGATGAAGTGGATGTCAATAATATCGTGTAAAGAGCTGCAACTTCTTGTTTGTCGCAGTAGGGGTTCAATTCATGCCTCTGGTGTAGATTATTACGAAAGGCCATACAAAACGTTAACCAATTATTATGGATGCCAATAAAAATTTGTAAAGCGTAATCAAAATCTTTATTGTTTCATTCTGCAACGTTCCCATTTTACTTTATTATTTATTGTAAATCTGTTTTATTAATTGTAATTATAACGTTTACTTTTTTCAGTGAAGCGGTAATGAATCATTCGTTATTTCGCATTTAGAACTGTTAAATGGTAGTCTCGTATAATAAAAGTTCAATTAATAAATCTTGTTTATGAATCGCGTAATAACATTATATGAAATGAGAATTTCTGATGTGGGAAGAAGGCGATTCTCAAACGTGCATTTCTTTTGCGAGAGCCGTGCATTTGTAAAGACTCGTTTCCCATCGAGTGTTCAATAAAAATGTAAATAACTTTGATCAAAACTGGCACACCACGTTTGGTAACGGCCCTTTCCAAATTACCTTTTATGCTAAATTAAACATAAAAGGCGGCGTTCACATGAAATTGCTTTTAATGGAGTTGTTACTGTCTGTACTCGTTTTACATTACATTGCATAGTTGATTGTGGAATTTCTTAACGAATGGACATGTCTAGTTTGCTTCTCATTTCTGTTTTTAGTCAAGTATTACAGAGTTCAGACAAATTGTTTACGGAATTGCCATCCTGCATCGAACGTTTTAGGTGCACGTATAGATGTAGAATGTAATGAAAGGTTGTTAGACATAAATCACAATAAAGCGCTTCAGTGATTTTAATTTTTTCTAATTTATAGTAAGAAGGAAGCCCCAATTTGACACATTATTTGATTAGTTGTGCCTAATTAATGTTACGTTCACGTTTTTTCTTGTAGAGTGCTTTATAAATAGATTAACCTACCGCCATAATTTATGCATTCCTTTTCTCATGCAAGTTGCTGAATAGATTTACTGTAGCTAATTTGAAAATTAATAAACACAGCGGTGAGAACTTTTTGCGTGCAGGTGTTAATATTACTAGGCCTTATATGAAAAGCCGCCTAGACTCAATAAGTTTATCCTTGCATCAAAAGAAAAACTGGAAAATCTTTTTCAATGCTGATAGCTGATAACTTGGCCCAGTGATGTCAACCCTTACTCTCAAAAAATACCACAGCTTTCACTAAATAGATCATTTTTCCAGCTGTATATTTTTCAAAATACCACGAGTTAAGAGATCTTTACTTTTAAACGCATAGTATCTTGCACTAGGTAATTGTAGGCTAATCGCTTTTAAGATGGTGAATTTATATTAATTAAAATGGAAAATTGAGTTTTTTTAGCTAAAATTTTTTTTCCTAATTCACTACAGCCTCTAGCTGCAAGTCTGTAGTTACGTCACGCTCGTGCTCAACACTATTTTTGAAATTTGTGTAGTGATGTTGCTTTAGTATCTGATAAACTTTCTGAGTTTGCTTTATCCTTTAAAAGCCTTTTTTTCTTATTTGTCTTACTCTTTGTTTATTACTTTGAGATTTGGAAGCTAGTCTATTCTATTCACAGGTGAGCCCGACCAAGTTGCTTCACCCTACCCGGTTCCAGATAGCTGCACCTAAGAGCTGTCTCTGATCAAGGAGCCACAGTGACAAACCACATGCTCGATCTGTTTCGCCACAGAATCTGGAGCTTCTTACCACTGAGCCTGAAATTCATTGGTCACCCGGTCTTTAATCCTGGTCCTGGCAACGGAGGGAGCAATTCCTAGGGTAGGCTAGGACCCGATGAAGTCCCCACCACGGGCCACCCTTTCGGTGCCCCCTATTACGCAGTGTGCTGGCATCCATTGAATTTTCAGGGGTAACTTATTAAATAGTATATTAAGATACAAGTATTTTTTTTATCAATTTGCTACAAGAAGTAACTAAAACATGGAATATCTCGGAAACCGTTTGAAGCACCCTTTGACATTTTCTATCAAATTAAAGGTCTCGGAAAAAAACAACAATGAAGAAAAAAATGGAGAGTGCTATTTGAAAAAATGGTGTTACGGATATTTAAACATTTAAAAGTTGTGTGCTTTAACTTTTAACTTTTTTAGACGATAATTCCTTAATAAAGCAGTGAAAACTGTTTTCCAATATCTCTTACCGTTTTCGAATAATAAATTTTTAAAGTTACCCCTGAAAATTTAATTTTTGACATAAAAACTTGAATATCAACGAAGCTCTTGGAGCAAACATCAACTATCTTTTCAATTTCAAAGGTTCTCCATATCTTTCTAACTGACGCTCGTCAAGAATAACCCTGTATAGCCATGCCCGTTCCCCCTTCCGTTAAGCACTAAGTCTGTAAACCACACGATCTCCTCAGGTTTGAGGAACGGGCAATCCGAGTTCAGCCACTGCTCCCTGTCCGGGAGAATGACTTTTCTAACTCTTCGGTCTTAGTAAGACAGCCCGGATCACATCCCTTCTAGCGAGAAGGGGATCGGATCTGCCGGGTTTCCTCCCACATCCGCCCGTGTCCAAGGCTGCCTCGATCCTTCCATCCGTCTCAATCGTTTAGCCGTATATAAACCGTATAGCCTAAGAAGTTCCTCTATGGTAAGTTGCTGTAGGTTTCATGGCTTTAATGACTGCCAATATTTCACTGACCTGTTCCAACCCAGTTGATGTCCTCGAAGAGTGAGCCCTTCCAGGTCCACTCTCCTTCTAATCGTAAATGGAATAACCTCGTTTAGTTCCGGCTTAAAGGGGAGGCCATGGCCACTGCATCCCATCTACCAGGCACCGCAGCATTGAAGACAACCGTGCGGACGGGATATCCTGACTCAGCTTCCGAGCATGGTGTTGATGCATCTTACGATTGACCCATCACGGCCTCACCAATTGAATCGAACGTGTTGTTGTCAAACGTACCCTGTAAGCATGTTGGCATGGAATTGGAGGAGGTCTCAAATCCAGGATGGATAAGTAAGAGTAATCAGGTACGCCTGCAAGACATTGACTTTGACATCGAACAGCGTGCAGGAATTCGTCATGGAAAACTGATGCTCTTTCACACTGTCTAGAAAATTGTGGGCATTGTCGACGAGCCGAGGAGAACCCTACAGAATGAAAATGGTCGCGACGAAAGAAAAACAACTTTTGGTTCCTATAAAGAAAGTTACAGAAGTGCTGAAGGAGCTACACGATGGGACGGCCGGTGGCCACTTGGGAGTTAAGAGAAAAAGTGCGGGAAAGATTTTATTGGGCGAATCTCAAAGGCAATGTAGCAGAATAGTGCCGCATGTGTGCGTAACAATACAATGTTGGAAGTCCCTTCGAAAGAGTTACAATAGACATAGCTGGACCATTCCTAGAAACTGATAGAGAAAAGGAGTACATTATGGTTGTGATGGACTATTTCAGCAACTAGTGGAGGTCTACGCTTGTCGCTTTGCCAAACCAAAAAGCGGTTACCGCCGCAGACGTTTTGGTGAGGGAATGGATTTGCCGATTTGGAGCTCCGCATGAAATTCATTTGGGCCAAGGCAGAAATGTCGAATCTCTATTATTCCAGCATGTCTGCAGTACAACTCGATTGCACCCACAATCCGATGGAATGGTGGAAAGAATGAACACAACTTTTAATAGACATTTCTCCAAAGTTGTGACCACCAACGAGACTGGAATCAAATCTGCCATTATTCCGTATGCCTTATCGCTCTTCGGTGCATGAAACTGCCGGACAGACTGCAAGTTTTGGAAAAAAATAAGGCTTCCATGTGACCTGAAGTTTGGATGGAAGCCTGGAGAGCGCATCGCCGATGATCCGTATGTCAGCAACTACAGAACTACTGTGGTGCCAACTGCCAATACGACCGGCAACACAATTTGCGTGTATAAGGAAAGAGAAAGTAAAGTAAATGAACAAAACTTTTACTAAAATCCTTATACAAGTGCAGTAGGCACTCCCTCACAACAGTGAGATGCTCGGTCACACTCTGTCTGGAATAGATAATTTAACTATGCAACCAACGATACCTGAGATTGACTTTTAAAAATGATGAGTAGACAGTTGGATATCGTTATACAGTTAACATTAATCACAAAACCGCCATGGGAGAACTGCTCTTGCAAAATACTATTCGTCTGTGTAAATAATATAACTTTCGAGTTGATCGTTTTGTAGATATCACCAAAATTTCAAATATTAATCACCAAATTACCCCACCGTGAATGTGTCATTATTAAAAAAAAGGAAGTTAATATCAACATTTTCTTCTTACGCAAATAAATCGATCCATATACAGATGGCATGTATTATGTATATTTAAAGTTATTTTATCTTATTAGTTATGGCAGTGACAGTAATCCTCTTTCATCGATCGTAATTCTGGTGGGCAGAAAACCATCATGTCACGGTCCCCGTCATGGTTTAGTTTGATATTGTGCTATACATTTAGTTCATCTACTCTCATGAGTTGGAAATAGAAGACATTGGTAACCTTAAATACGTACTGGCCGTTAATTAAACGTGTACCTAATTAAATTTAACATTTCGAGCCAGTTGTGAAGGTTCGAGTCACGAATGGAAGCTTAGCAGAGCGTACTTATCGTAAAAAACGTGTAAAGACCTTCCTACGTTACATTAAAAATACTAGTCAAAAGATAAAATAAGAATTTATGTGCCGATTCTGAAAATGGCCACATATAATATGCTTTAATGGTATCTCTTAATTTCCATATATTATGTGGTAGGCGGATTACATACCGACTTATTTATTCTCTCTGTATTATTACGTGTTTATTTGATTTTTAGGGAGATGAAGCGTTATTTCACGACACTATCACCATACATTTTAATTCTTTAAATAATGTAACTGGTACCACAATTTGAAGTTATGCAGTCAAACTCTTCCTTTAGTTCCAAAAACAAGGTACATCGTCACATAAAACTTGTTCTCAGTTTGGTTCTCGTAGATTCTAATCGACTGGCCACTTGTGAACGGCAAGCAATTTAATGGACGCTACTGCACCTCTAGTTTTAATCAACAATAGCCATCTTCGTAACAGTTAAAATTAAATAATTCAACCGTTCAAAAGCTGCCTTTCGTACATGGAAGGTGTTACTTATAGTTTTACGACTTGTCTATAATTAAGAGAATGTTTGGGTGAAGTGATTTTATGGTCAATAAACGCTCAGTCGTGCATAATTCTCGCACAAGGTTTTATTGTTGCAACTGCCAGTTAGGTTTCCTGTGGACTTTTATTGCCATAAAAAAACTTTTTAATGAAACTTTTCTACAACTTTCCCTATGGTAGGTAGGATCTATTTGATTTTTGATAGCTGGTACAAAATGAAGGAACCTTTCCATACCCGGTAGATATAGACGAATACGTATGAAAATGAAATCAGGAATATTGCATTATGGACCAGGTCAAAGATGTTCGTCTGTCTTGTAACGGCTTAGTTAAATTTACAAGGATCGAAGACCTTACTTGCATAAAATAAAATTGATACTCTACGGCACTGGCAAAAATTATAATTCGACAATTAATTTTTAATTTACGCACGACTAGCTCACTAATAAAATGTTTTTTTCGTACTTCCGAGACTAAAGTGACAACTTCACTCCACTATGACAAGTAGTGAAGTGTCACTTTTTGTCCCGCCGGGATTAAATTTGGCCGAAAATCCCGGAAGGATGAAATTACTATCAAGGCAATTTCAGTAGGTTGTTCCACATTTTGTATGCGGCACTACTTCTTAAACGCATCGTACTGCTGCTCATATAGTTTTTTTGGATTTCGGTGGTATCAATTCTTTACCTACTTTGGTTGCTTTTTATCAATATCAAATACGCCTTTGTCACTCACCACCAAAATTATGACACTAGCAATGACAGTTTCCAAATTATTTTTGTTACCATAGCATAGGCCATAGGGTTTGGTTACAGTGACTTTATAGGGACAGTGGCGACAACTTATCATAAATCGGCCATATTGGAGCAAACTAATAATAACAATCATAACTAATAGATGGCGCCAACCATTTATCCGATTTACAGCGACTGTAGTAAGTACTGGTTACACCTCTGAGGTTTACACTACACTGAGCGAAAAAAAAGGTTACAGGAACGTATAAATAATTAAAACAACATTTTGTGAGAGTTATATATGAGCAATGCACTGAGCGTGTTCAATCAACAACATTTAAATGCTAACTCTGGTAAGTTATTTCAATAAATCTAAAACATTGCTTTAAGGGTGATTAAGGAGTTAACAACCAAGAATCTTGTACATTGGAAGAATCGAGTTGCGGTGACTCATCTAACAGTCTACGAGATTGGGAACAGATTTTTAAGATGTCAATTGAACAATCTTGAAATGTTATGATAAGTACTTTGTTTCTTGAAAAATTACGTTTAAATGATTTGATGTAATGAAATTATCTTATTGATTCAACATTTCTTGTTATTTGTAAGTACATTTATACAGTGTTCAGGGAAATATTGTGCATGTTGCACATACTTACTAGCACTGTTGATTCTACATCCAAAAATTTGTTACAGCAATAGTTTAGTGGATTGAATTTAGTTCACGAGACTTCGACCTTTTTGCAACTTGATTACCATTCTTCTAAAACTTTCTGTGCAGCTTCATTTTTACTACTCTACCAAGTTTTTTTTATGCACGAAAATTCTTGCAAATGCGGCGTTTGATACTACGCGTTTACAAAAGAGTTAGGAGTATTGGACCAAGAATATGGCGCACAAAATTAGTCGGACAATGAACCATCTGATTTTAAAGACATTTAGATTTGAAAAAAAACAGTTGGTTTTAAAAATGCCAATGGCCGCTAATACACTTTTACTACCAATTGTCAGCATTTTGAAAATTGTTAAATAAGTATATGTTTAGTCAGATAATGCATTGTCTGTGGGCTATATTCTTGGTCCAATCAACTCTTTTGTGAGTGCGTGGTAACAAACACCGCGTTTACAAAAATTTTCAAAAAAAAAAACTTGGTAGACTAATTAAAATGAAACCGCACTGAGAGTTTCAGAAGAGTGGTAATTAAGTTGCAAACAGATCGAGGTCCCGCGGACTGCTTAAGTTTCGGACCAAATTCTGAAAATCAAAATATCTCAGAAAACGTTGATTTGCATCCTTTGTGACAAAGAAGGCAACTATAGCAGCAGTTTCACTGAAATGACGTCGGGATATATACCTGCAAACAACTTTTACATTTACATCAATTTTTTGGGGTATATCCATACCCAAATTTTTAATATACTGAGTCTGTAATGAAACTCATTAGTTTCTTGTCAATCGTTTTATTAAAAAAAAAATAAAATTCACATGGTATGTAGAATTTAACTAAACTAAATAATTACATAATCTTTATGCTGTAATGCATATATTAAAGTGGGAAATTCACTGCTCAAACTATTTAATTCTTTACAAAATAAACTTTTACATTTCTTTACTTCAAATGCATTGTAATGTTCATCATACCTAACGGTGTCCACTTTCTTTAAGACAAAATAAACTTTATTCTCAGATCCTTTGAATTTAATTGATTCAATATGCCCAAAAAATTCTTCCATTTCAAACTGAACAAAAATATGTAGACACCCTTACAGCACACGCACTGCACTGAGAGATAAATGGTAATGAACCGTTCCAATTCAATGGAGACGCACTACTTAAATGACGGTATTCAGCAGAAATCCAAAACCGCATCGTCAATATGCTTTGCGTTTCATTTGATATGCAAAAACCGTTGAAATAAATACCACATTCTTAATTTAATGATAAAGTATATTCAGAGAAAAGTCGTAGATTAGTATGGTAAACTTAAAATTTCTTGGGTCACTAGTTGTGCAGTATTCAATGAAGTACCTAAATGCGTAATGTCAACAAAATAAAACATTGTTTAAATATGCACAAAATATCTATGTAACTCTTTTAAGACTGTTATGTTTAGTATTAAACAGAGTTTTTTTAAACAGGACAAAAGATTAATTTAATAACCATTTTTCATTTACCTCTAATTGAACAAGTTTTTAACATTGAATCAAGGAACTCTCCTCAAGTAATAAAAGTTATTGATTAAACATCGGATTATTTATTGCGTGAACTCTTTGTCGTTTGATTGAAGTATTTCTTCTTAACAGTCATATAATGCTTGGTATAACAACCTGATTTTTCTCAGTGTAA
>NW_022170249.1:52419812-52433279 GCF_008802855.1 Photinus pyralis
CCAATTGCCTTTCCGACCAAAATTGTTTGGTGATACGTTACGATTCGAGTTTAGTGAGATAAGTGTTCCATAGAAGTAAACGTGTATACAAACTGAACATACCTGTGGAGCTATCAACCGTAACAGAAGATTCCTGGACTGCCTCTGAAAGTAGTAAAACCCTATAAGTGTATCACTACTAACAGTAAAAACACTCACCCTTGCTCTTTCGCCCCAGCATTTTCGCTAATGCAGCTCCACTAACCTTTCTACTCTTTTTTCTAGCCATATCTAGAAAGTAATCTCTTAATTAATCACAATAAACGCTATTAATTATAAAAAAATTTACCTCTAAGAAAAGTACGTAACGTTGCTTCTGGAAGCAGAGGTGTCGAGGCTATATCCTAAACCGGAAATGTAAACAAAGTAAAGGGTTCGAGATTAAAATATACATACTTAATTATTTGTCATTTGTTTTTATTGCGATTAAACAACTTATAGGTTATGTTTATTGTTTTGGATGTGGCTATAGTACCTATGATTTATGGAAATCACATCGATAATATACAGTGTATTTCAAAGAAATCACACTCTTAACTCGTTCATTCACACGGATGCCTTTTAAAGGGCTTCTTTCTACATTCTGAAATCGTTATCGAGATATCGCGTTTTAACTGTTTTTTGTGGTGTTAAATTACAAATCACAATATCTCCGTTGTTTACCGTCCGATCTCGACGAAATTTAATATTTGAAAGTTTGTAGACTCAGGACATCCGTTCCCACCTTTTAGGGAATTCTATCTCCATTCCGAAATTTTGACCGTCCCATCGGTTAGATTACGTCGAGAGCTTTCCAAAGATACCTATAAAGCCCCATCTACGACGTACCGTTCTCGAGATATCGCGTTTTAAGTGTTTTCGGTGGTGTCAAATTACAAACGGCTATATCTCCGTTATTTACCGTCCGATCTCGATGAAATTTGGTATCGAGAGGTGTGGGGACTCGGACAATTCGATTCCGTCATTTCCGAGCTCGTATCTCAGTTTCCAAAATTCGACCCTCCCATCGGTTAGATTAGCTCGAGAACTTTCTAAAGACACCCAGGAACCCCTATCTACGACGTTCCGTTTTCGAGATATCGCGTTTTAAGTTTTTGATAAAAAATCCAAAAAACGGTTATTGCGTAGATCGTCTAGAAATGTCGCGAAACGCGTGATTCCGAAGTATCGAGGTCGCAGGTCGAAAGACGACAGAGAGGCGTCGATATCTCGAAAAGGGGAGGGGATAGGAAAAAATTGAAAATCCCGTTTCGAGCCCCCGGCGGGGCGCAGCTACGATTTAAATTTGGTCCAGATCGGCCGGTAAATAAGGGAGATATTAAGAGATGCGCGGCCCTTTAAAACGCATCCGTGCGCGTGGACAAAAAAAGGCACACGCCCGCCTCCCCAGCGACACAGCCCCCCCCCTTCGGCCACAGGCTGACGCCTGGCGCCTACTGAAGACGCGGTCGAAATTTTTCCCGTGTTATACGTATAACTTCGGAGATCGATCGCGTACGAGTAGATACGGGAGTGTATTTTTAAAAATGAGTATATATATACCCGTTTGTGACCAAATTTTTTATCGACGTTTCGCGACCCGTTTGTTGCGATGAGGGAAGAATACAATTTGGACGATTCGCGACGGCGGCGTCGGGTGACGTCGCCAAAATGCGAATCTCGGTGACGGAAAGTCGTAAGAGGGCATGAGAGGTATCGTCGGAAAGGTATCGACGGCGAGGTTACGATAGTTTACGTGTAGTGTGGATCCTATTCCCACCTCCCTCGGTGGTCGAGGCGGATCGAAAAAAATTGTAAAAGTGGTCACCCCTAACGGCTACGGATTCCGAAAGTACCGAGCCCGTAGGTCGAATAACTTTTCCTCCAGGTCCGAAAAGGTGTTTTTCGGGTTTTTTCACGACTTACGGCAGCCCCCCGGGCGAAAAAAAATTCTACCCTACACGGTTCGACGCGCCCGTCCTCGGTACCTCCCGGGCCGTGGCGGCGTCCGCGTGACTCTGACCGTCCGGCCTCCGGAGGGTGTTTTATGGGGAAAAATGGGAAAATTCTTTTCTTTTTTGCGGGTAAAAAAGTTGCCTTATTTGCTTATTGTATTATGAATGTCAATGAATTAATAAATAATAACTACATACATCCGCAGGTCTTCAAATCGGCATATATTCGTTGTTTAAGGTCCGATCTCGTTAAAATTTGGTATACGTACGAACGGATAATTGCGACATCCGCCCGAACCCCCCTCCCCATACGTATATACATACCTGTCCGTACACGACAAAGTTTTTTACTCGTCGCGATTCGTTTATCGTCCGTGACGGAAGGGTGGGACTCGAACGGTCCGCGACGGCGCCTACGCGCGACCTTACAAATTTCTTCAAATTTAGTTATGGTTGTCAGAAGGGGCCTGGGGAATTTGGTTATTTAAATAAATGCTGATTTGACTTATTTCAAGGCGAAAATTAGTTCGCCCAAGAACGTAGACGTTCGTTTCTGCTTTATCTGTAATCATTTACATCGTTACAGTATTTCAGCTTCTTTTTCTCTTGCCGTCACTGCCGAAACTACATTTCCTACGTACTTTTTCTAATCACCATCGTCACTTGTCATCATTACCATTCAACATATCGCATTGCAATGAATTAATGAAAATACGTTTATTAACAATAACGTAGGTAAAATAATTGTAGTGGGCGGCAAGATATCTACAGCGATGGCTATTCTAGACTAATGTTTTTACCGCATTTTCCAAAAGAAAAGATGATTTCTATATTTCATGTGATCAATTGCAATTCCTCACGATGGTAGCAAAAATTTACGACACTAGCAATTACAGTTTCCTTGCCCGCTGCTCCGACAGCTCACACGTTGCATTGCAGAACGTCCGATCTTAAATACCAAGTGTTAGATGAGTTCCAGAGAACGGTACTTCATCGATAGAAGTGGTTAATGGTCGTTACATGAAAGATAGATTCAAAAACTACAATGCCAAAATCTAACTAATTAAAACTTACCCCATTAATAAATGGGCTTCGGATGGCGGTATAGGTAAAAGAAAGATAGGTACTTAACTTAAAACATATGGTATAACCTAAAACACGGGTTATCGAAATAGGGGATCCTATGAAAATAACTTTAACTTTGAAAAGATACAACCATGTATCATTCACGTAAATACGCTAGATAAATAATTTAGACAACTTTAGTTTAATGGCTCTGGAATTTTCCACTTCATATAATCATCTTTCGCAAAATAAGAACCTGTCATTTCAACGACAAAAGCAAAAGTATTCCTTTTATTTTAAAGAGTTACATTTGTTTTATTATCAATATATAATTAAAAAAAAGTATGCAAGATTAATTTGGTTCTGTGATAATGTAATGATCAATATTCTCTAAAATTGTAAAATTCTTTTATTATTTTTTATAAACGTTAAGTAGACGGCTTGTCTGAAATAGAAAAGCTATTAGGAAATTTATTTGTATTGATCAAAACTATGAGAAAGCATCATCCGAGTACACATTTCGAAAAATTGTCCGGATAGGCTGCATACCGGGCGCAGTCACCGGGTACTCACTACATCCCTAGTGTAAACTAACCATTTCTCTCAGTTTTCTTCTAAAATAAAAATTGGAAAAATCCTAATACAGTTTTAATTTCAAAGTTTAGGAACATTGTTTGTTATGATGAAACGTGAAAAACGGACATATACTTTGCTTGATATTTTGAGGTGCAACACTGAAGTGTGGTTCTGTAGGCGGAATACTGCATTCTACCAACAATTAGATAAGCATTACATACAATCACGGCTGTGGTGTACAATTTGCGCTAAGCTTTACGAACCTATTATTCATGTTAGGTTAACGTGCAATGTGAATGCGGTTTAATGACATATTTTGTATACTTTGCAGTGCTAACATAACGTTAACGATCAGATAATAGTTACAATTAACGTGTGTGATATGATAGACTGCCGATTATTTCTAACAAGTTTTTAATTTTTTACATAAATGAAGTTATACAGTTATAAATGTTCAAGTATTTCCGTTGGTCTTATAATTATTGAAACTAACTACCCAAGTTAAAACAAATTTTAATGTTCTCCTCCTACGATTTAACTACGAGAAACGTAAATGTCTTCATTTATAATTCACGACACCATCCATTCAGGCCAGATAAAATTAAATACTGAACAAATACACATTCTAATCTTTAATTAAGTATTTAAATAATAGAGTTTGACTATTAATTTTCACTTTTATGTTACGTAAACTGTAAGCTACACGAATCGAACATAGTAATAACTGTCTTATAGGCGCCGTATCAAGACATTTAAAAGTAACGAGGTTTCAATTGTGAATAAAAACTGGTTTGAATAATGGCTCGATACTAAATATGGAGTCAAAAAAATTGAATTTGTTACAAAATGATTGTGTTTTCGTTAATTAACAAATGCCGCGATCGTATATCTGTGGTTAGTTATTATAAGGGATGTGAGAAATTAGCATAAGAGCCCAAATATCAACATAAATAACTCGACTCTAACATACAAATTTTATTTTTCCGAATTAATATCTATATCTTATCACGATAATAAGCACAGCCCAATTAGAGTTTTTTATTTATACTTTACTAGACACCTCGTAAATGTTAGATTAATTAATGTTAATTACGGCGGTAGAGATCGTCGTCAAAAGATAAAAGATGGCTTTCGAACTCTAGGTGGAAACTTGAGACTGCTATGACCAATTTCGTAAAGAGCCTTAAAACGTGTATGTAGTTACCCTGCGGTTTATCGCGTTATTCGAATACACAAAAACCGAAATGGTGCAAGAATGTAATTAAACCGCCGAATGTTATCTCTTATGATAATTTTACTTTATTTGAGGAATACTAATGGTAACTCGTGGGAAATGAGTACCTAGTCCTTGCTGATCTTCCACACCACTTTAATAAGCCGAAATTATTTTTATTAGCAGCAGATATAATATCGTATTTCCGCTGATTATTCTTTAAAAATCAAAAGAGTAAAATTCAACTTCATCCTTTCACTTTATGATGAATCATCAATAAAATTGCCTAATTCTTAGCACCTCCTCAACCGTTTAACATCCGCGAAATCAACATTTTGATTAATCACCTAACAAATTTTCTTGAATGTAATAACTAAGCTTGGAAACAAAACGCTGTTTAGTCCAGTGATTTAAGGCCAAAAATAAGGCCAACCTCGGAATGAGAGATAATAAGCAGCAAACTTCTGTAAACCTTTATTTTGTCATTCTGAAAGTTGTCTCAAAAGTCACATAAAATCTCGTGTCCGCGTCTTAAGATATTCAAGGTCAAAGGTCTCAAAAATCGTTTTTTTGCAAATATCTCATTTCCTATGGTTTTAATGCCATTTATACTTGTTATAAAAAGTGTAGGGAATAAAATTATCTACAACTGTTACCCCAAACATTTTTCTATATACTCAACGGTTTTTGAGAAAAAGGACGGTGAGCGCGCGGCGTTTAGTGGTTTACCGTGTAGTTCAAGGTCAACCGTAAGTCCAGATGAATTGCTTAACACAATATTTTGCAACTGCAAGAAGAGTTGTGGTTCACGCTGTGGATGCAGGAAATCGGGGTTGCAATGTTCTATAGCTTGCGGCCAGTGTAATGTACAAGCAGCGTGCCTTAACGCTTCACCCTATCAAAGTGATCTCGATGAAGACAGTGCATTTGACTCTGGATTCTGGAAGATCTGGAAACAAATGTCCTTGACAACGATAATAATATTGAATTGCAAATTTTCGACGGTGATGATGATGAAGAAGAAAATTAATACTCAAAGTATTACTAATTATAAGATTTGAAAAATTTGAACTTAAACTGCAAGTAAATGAATGCAATGCAATGGAACATCACAATATTATTATGATTAATTAATAAACAATGAAAATTATTTTATAATTATATATTTTTTAACGATTTATAATCTTTATACGGCGTATTATCTACTTGGACTTAAGGTTGACCTTGAATTACACTAATTCACTGTGCGCAGCGCGCTCACCGTTTGTTATCTCAAAAACCGTTGAGTATATAGAAAAATGTTTGGGGTAAAAGTTGTAGATAATTTTATTCCCTACACTTTTTATAATAGGTACAAATGGCATTAAAACCATAGGAAACGAGATATTTGCAAAAAAACGATTTTTGAGACCTTTGACCTTGAATATCTTAAGACGCGGACACGAGATTTTGTGACTTTTGAGACAACTTTCAGAATGACAAAATAAAGGTTTACAGAAGTTTATAGCTTATTATCTTTTATTCCGAGGTGAAACACTAATATGACTGGACTAATTGCTCTAAACGTTTTTGGATCGTACAAAAGCATTTGATCTTGTTTCCCAGTAAGCTAAAATATAATTTTAGTGAGAGTAGCCTAAAATAATTGAATTAATACGTCAAATATAATAATATCAAAATGCCTATGCCTCCTGTAAACAGGAGTTCTTCAGGAATCGGTACTAGGTTCTATTCTATTTCTTATTTACATAAATGACATCGCAGCAAACGTCACTGTATACGCCGACGACACTAATATTTCTAATAGTCTCGTGTAAAACATCTAAAACAGATCTAATGCCATTTCTAATTTTAAAAAACGTGTTATTGTTAAATGAAAATAATAGACAAATGATTTAGTTAAAAGATCTACGAGTCCAGTCACATATTTATTGGACCAAAACAGATATGCAACACAATTTTCTGAATTAGAATTTATTCACTATTAGATTTTCCCTAGCGACTTCGTCCGCTCGATATTGAGGGATATATAATAATGAAAACCCAACTTACAGAATGTAAAAATTTAAATACATAGGTACGCGACATAGTAGAGTGCGACATCAACAAAAAAAGAAGTGTTTAAAAAGATCCTATAAAATCGATCGGGCCCAATTGTAAATCTAAACTAGCCGTTCAGGAGGAGTCCCGTCACAACACGCGTATAGAAGAATATGTATATAAAGATTACAAACTTAACGAATAAGATTAAGCCTATTTGATGCTATGTGGTTTTTCCAATTCATCAACAATATCTAATACTTTCATAGTAACAATCTTAAAGTAATTTCTATTAGTTTTGGTCCAATACATAATGCGTCTGGGCTCGTACTGCAGCTTTTCAAAGAGAAAATTTCGATTTAGAAGATATATGCCCGAGATCGTAAGTACACTTTCGGATGACGTTAGTGATATTACTGATTGCGATTCTGGAAATGAGCGATAATGACACTGACGGCTTGAAAGAACCAATACTTAACCGAATCAGATTTTTTATGAAAATAGTGACAACATTTCAAGAAGATATAGAAGATTTAGGTGAAGAAGATGTGCATATAAACGCGAAGACAGGTTCTGCATCGTTAATTTCAATCTAAAACCTAGTTTACACGCTACGATAAATCGTAACGATGTGATTGTCAAATTTATTGTTCAAATAAATCGAAAGAGGTAATACTGTTTACATGTAACAATTTCTTGTCTCTATTCACTGTTAATCGCGGTATAGTGCGGTTTTCGCAATACTGTTAAAAAAGGAAGAAAGTAAGCTAGCACCGACCGACTGAGCTATTATCCAGATGCGCTTTTATATACTAATTTTGTGTCCTTGAACTAACCTCTACTCTACAAACGATCACTTGGATTAAAGAAAGCTGAATTGACCTTTGAACGCCACCTTAATCTACTTCTCAATGTCACCTCCAGGAGCGACGTAGCGGAATGAACAACCTTTGACCGATAGCTTGAACTATCTTTCAAGACCGCATAAGCAACTCTTAGACTTGAGTTATTTCGCAAGGTCACCACCAGGAGACGAGCGACCTACTTTTTAAGGTCACAATCACGTGCCGAGCGATCTTGGACTGGTCTAGAACCGGCCCTATATGGTGGTGACCTTTGAGCTTCACCTCTGCCTACTTCCCAAAGTCACCGCCAGGTAGCGAGCAACATAACCTTCAAAGCAAATACCCTTGAGCTTCACCTTGACCTACAAGGTCACCGCCACGTGGTACGCGATTATCACGTCAACCCAAGTTGCCACGTGGCACATTACCTTGATCTACCTTCCAAGATCGCCGTCAGATGGCGTGTGACCTTGAAGTGGTCCAAAACCGCCCTTATTTAACTAATAATAATAATAACACCACGTTATCACAACCCACTCGTATTCAACCCAAACGCAAAAACCTATACAGCACTACTAGCTCACAAAATACTGTAATATCTCTATCAATAACCCAAGCAACCTCACAAATACAACCTCAAGAACAAAGAAACACCATAAATACAAGTAACGCAACATGTACTACAAAGACAGGTCCATCCAATAAAGTTACACGCCCTAGCACAGTTAAAAAACACAATACTCCTTCTTCTCAGAAACAACCCACTCGTATACAACCGAAGCGCAAAAACCTTAACAGCACCACAGGCTCACAAAATACTGCAATATCTCCACCAAAAACCCAAGCAACCTCACAAATACGACCTCAGGAACAAAGAAACACCATAAATACAATTAAAAAACAAAAAACTCCTTCTTCACAGAAACACACCACGTTATCACAACCCACTCGTATTCAACCCAAACGCAAAGCCAAAGAAACACTTACACAATAAACTCCATTTAATAAAATTACAGGAATTATTATAATGATTTTTTTGTTGTTTTGTTTTCCTCTTTCCTGATAGCGTTGGCTATTGTGCCCATCAATAGGTATGTTGGTAAGTACGAATTACATAGTATCCCTAGATGTCCAATGTACGTGTGTAATTTTTTTATTTTTTTATTTTTTTTTTTTTTTAAGGACCCTACATAACTTCACCAGACACAGACACAGACACTAATCGTTACTTGATTTTTAATCCGTGCGATTAGTTAACCAGGCTAGACCTGAGTTCTCACAAGAAACACCGACCATAATAATAATAATAATGTCTTTATTAGATGACGATCTAAAGGGCGAAGTTCACCTAGGGGCAACATCGCCACCAGGTGTGGTGTGGAGAGTTATTTTTTCCGCCATTTAATTTTGTATAATCTCACTTCACCTCTTATATTCAACCCATCAAATCAGGAGAGGTAATTCAACTAATATTGAGGAGTTTACTGTATGGGACCAACCTCAAACATCTTTACGACGAAGTCTCAGCAGCTGACACATAAGCAAGTCGCAACAACAGTAAGTATTACCTCTTCACACCCATTTTCATTCACACATTGCAATCAGAAATATTATACAGCGCGTAGCGCATCCAGAAAGTAAGTTTCCCTATTTTTTCTTTGAAAGTAAACGTATTTATCCGGGTAAATTGCGCATGCGTAACATATCTATGACGTAGCAAGCATATGCCGCCCGGACAGGTTCCGACTGGTCCCAGTAGCATTATAGCAGTAGCCCACAATGGCAGCTCTTTACACTTTCTTACACATACACATTTAATAAAATTGATAATAAAAAAAAACAGTAACCAGCACGACCATATTATTGATAACCTCTTTCTAAGCTATGCTCCGACATTTAAATCTTTTTCACCAAAAACCCAAGCTACTTTAAAAATCGAGTTGGTCCAAAGATTTGGTCGATCTCAACTGCAGGAATTGGATGCTAAAGTTCGTCTTACATTCCTCGGACTCCTTCGCTACTCCTATGGGTCGATAGAAATTGTGCATCACGAAATCGGTCTAAGATGTCATAGACGTGAGGCAACGGATAGGCGTCGCCTTCAGTAACCACATTAATTTTTCGATAATTCGGCGATGCCCAAGGTGAGTTCGAAAGTTCCTACTGCGTATTCGGAGCTAGCTCCATCCTCTTCCAGAAATCAATTTCTAATATTAGGGTGGGAGGCATATAGGAACAGATATTGACCCGACTACTGTACATTTATCCCCAGTGGCAACAGCACAATTATTTTGTATAGGTATGTAGGTGAACTAAACGATCCCACCCCTTTTCCCCTAATAGGGTTTGACACACCATCTACAAGACCTAGTATTTCCTGACCGAATATAGAGAAGTATGGCCGTTCGCCTTCTCTAATTGTGCAAATAAAAAGTCTAACAGGAGACGAGACTTATCAACCAAGGCTTCTTGTCTGTTGACAGCAGCTTGGTTTATTGCTGACCTCTTCCCTCGTTCCTGTGCACAGATGGGGCAGCTACGCCTCGTAAAATTAGGTTCGCCACAGCGAAAACAATGCCTGCTGAATGGACTATCATACCGTGAAGCGATGTACCAAGTTCCCCTGCAATTAAAAAGAATTAAAAAATCTATCAAGTAATCTAAAAATCCCATATGGCGCCTATTTAACTTTAGGAAGTTGGTAAATGTTCCTCAAAAGTAGCCATCTTGAATTTTTTTTGACATCAATTCTAAATTAAACGTATCAAAGACAGTCACTTTTATATAAAACTTTTTTTATATCTCTTATACTTTCGATGATATAAGACATTCAAGGAAATGGCCAATTTTAGTTTTTTTGAATTTACGTCGAACCTATGCGACATTTTGAATTTCCAAAAGGAAATTTTAAATAAGCACCTAAAACTGCAAAACATTGCCCATTTAACCAATTCTCTATCCTTAATAATAACAAAGTTACCCATGCAATCCCACCCGATCTGGGACACACTGTATATAGTAGCTATACATAGATCTGCAATGTAGCAAGACCATCTCTCACATTAAGAGTAATGCTATTTAAATCAGTGGGGTGATATATTCACGTTGCGTATTGCAAACAACTATTTGTTGTTTCTGGCTCTTTAATTTCAAACGCTGTGTAGCTAAGAATACGAATAAATAAATAATGAAAAATAAATTCTAAAGCGTTCGACAGTCGCATTGCCTGTTATTGAATGGAAAGCTATCGTCTTCTACACTTGTGGCCTACTTGGAGCAGACTTATATCGCTGTTATCATAAATTGCTTGCATGTAAATAAGCCATAAATTGCGCTCACTTATGATAGAGGTAATCAAATAGAGAACGATTATAGAAAATGGAAATATCAACACTAACAGACACGATTGGAAATTGCCGTGCTACCTCAAACATTGCTGTCTATATTTATACAAAAACAGTTTCATACAATTTCACGGGGCGGCATACTACACGCAACTATTCCCCAATGATCACTTTAAAAATATGTAACGTTGCGTGCCAGGTTGATCAAAAACTATAATTGCCTACGCACAATTTATGGAGTCAATCTTGGGTTGGTGTGAAATTGTGCGCAAACAAAGTAGAAATAGGTACTGCATACAAAAGTTGAGCTAGAAGTAGATCGCATTCTGGAGGAAATGAAAGCAACTTAACAAACGAATTTAAAATGACAAAAGGAAATAATAAAAACGTAAATAATGAACACCAAACCTCGAATACATTAAACTCGTTTTATTATGCTTATACGAGTTTATATTAACAAGAACTTTATGACAAGTAATTTAAAAGACCGAGATTTTAATACCTTTTGGTCTATTTAAAATTTTTAGTATTCTTGTTTTATTTGTTTCGACACGTTAACGTTTTTAGAGAAAAAGGCGCCGCGGCGGGCGCTTCTCTATCCCTTACCTTGATTTTAACATTTTCTAGAACTCGTAAACTTTACTAATACGGCTAACAAAAAAATATGCAAGATCTGACACAAAAGGTAAGCAACCTAATAATTTGAAAGTAGCTATAGTAGTAGTTTTTAAGCAGATTGCTAGTGTTTGAAGTTGTGTTGCCGGGTTCATCTGTACACAAAACACGCCATTCCCTTAAACAAATAGTAATATTCTCCTCGGTGTTTTCAAGGTTTGCTATTTGTGCTCCTCGGGCTGCATTGTTATTAAGAATGAAAGAGGGAAAACACGACGACGATTACGATCTAATACAATGATCATTTTCTCACACTGTCGGTAGAAAAATCGCTCATCACGTCCACTATTTCTATCGTTAGATGTAGCTTGCGATGCGGGTAAGAAATTCAAGGTATTTGTAGCATTAACATTGTGGCATAGTAGTCTATACGAGGTCTGAAAAAAAGAAGTTAGCATTTTGGGAATTATTAGCAAACTGGCCTTCGTTTTTTGTTTAGCCTGTATTCGTCAGTATCATTCCATTTTTTTCTGTACTCCATCTATTTGTTTTCTGTTTCTTGTTAATCACCTACCAACCCAATCCACGTCATTCCCAAGCCCATCAAGATTGCGTTGAACAATGATTCTGTGACTTTCTTAGGAATAAGATTTTCTTTGTCCGTCCAACCACATTACGTATTTCTCACACATATTGTGAAAAGGTTTTGTGTGTGTAAAACTACACATTTAAACTGATAACGTTTCCTTATCGTAACGAATTCCACGAACTTACCCACCTCGGGTTCAAGTAGAAGTTTCCCCGTAATAATTCTGTCGGCATTTTTGGCATAGAGATCTCGCTCCTTGGTGTATGTGAAATTTTTCGTTTTCTGAGAGTTATTGTTTCGTTTACGGTTTTTCATGTATACTTTGGTTCGTGCTTTCGTTTAAGTTAATAATTCTGTGCGTACGTAAACTTTTTAGTGGGGTGAGCACGTGGTGCGTGCAAGCATGCTATTAATCGTAAGTTTTGAACAATTATAGTTATAATTAGACTCTATAAACTTAATAGACTTACTTTGTGCATTTTTTGTCGCAATGGAGGCCAAGACTGATTTAGGTCCTAAAGTTAATGCGGAAAATGTCAGTATTGTATCTATCCTTAGCCGGTGCACTATACTGCTCTCCTTTCGATTGAAAATTCCTGGCGGTTTCCATTTATTTATCTTTCTTTTCCTAGTGTTAGTTTATTATTTCGACGTGCTCCATTTTTGTTGCCATATCATTTTTAAGCGCATCTTTAAATCTTTGGCAAGATCCAGATCTCTGCTAATATTGGTTTGGTTAGTTTCTTTTGCCTCAGAGGCAGCATGGCGTGCTACTATGCCCCATAATAATATATGTTTTCTTGTTTTTGCACAGTAGCGCTTTCATTCGACATTATTTTCTAATTAAAATAGCATATTTACAGGGTGGCCAAATAAGAATGCGAGGTACTGTATCTGGAGATGCTTGCGGTAAAAAAAGTTATTATAAAACGGCCACGAGAAAAACCTGGAAAATATTTTTAAGTTTCTGAAATGGCCGCTAGGGGGCGTAACTGCAATCTGGAACCTAAAAAGTTATGTTTCTGTAATTCCGCTATATTAACCTAACAAAAAATGCCCGGTTTTGAAGTCGACGATAATCTGAACCTTTTTTGTTTGACAATTTTTGCTGTATCTCTAAAAATAAAGTGGTGGGGAGTATTCAAAGGTTTCCGTAAAGAACACCCTGTATCTTCGAAACGGCTGAGCCGATTTTAACAAACTCGGG
>NW_022170249.1:52433379-52482066 GCF_008802855.1 Photinus pyralis
TAAAAAGCGCGAATACTTATAACGTAAAAAGAGACATCTATTTTGTAACGGCCAAACCCTAACTAAGATTATTTTTGTTATTTTTTAACAGATGCAGCACTTCCTCTACGTACGTAAGGTTGAAAATGGGAAATTTTTTACATTTATTTCCGCTCTTCTCTTTTGCCTAGAAGCTGATTCTTATACGCCAGCCTTAGGGAGTAAATAAAGAATTAGAATTGTGACTGTATTTCCAGTACAGTGTTGTGCACCAAAAAATAAGTCAAGTATCTTGGAAGCTTCCACTTATCACAATATACTGTCTAAGGTGATAAGATCAGCAGGTTTTAGGTAACGTTGGTGTAGAGTTGGGTAAAATACGTCACGGATCGTTAGGAAAGGGGGTTGAGAGAATACGCAAAGGGACCACTGAAATTTAACGCTGGAACGCACATTACGAGCAATTTGAAAAAAGTGCAATTATTGTAATGTTTCTATTGGCAAAATTGGATGAAATCAACCACTGTTCAGTATAGAATGGTAATGCGGAAGTCAGTTATTTATCTCGTCAGTAATTACAGTGTGACATCGAATAATCCCAACTAAAAATGCACAGGTTAGGGACTGTTAAATCGCAACTAATATTCACAGGCATTTTCAAGCTTTAACCGGGATTATGCGGAACCCGCAAAGTTTATGCTGCCGTCTTGTAGGCATAGTTTATTACAGTGGAAATTATAAAGCTCGTTTTCCATCGTTCTGTAGGTATCTCCTGCTGTTTGTACATACTTAATTATTCAACGCTATATGATCGATCATCCTATTATACACATTTTTCAAAAAATAATAGCATATTAAGAGAGGCATCAAGTCTTTAAAACCCGCGCAACAAGTTCAATAGCACAACGCGTAGCGGAGTGCCTTTAAACGTTGCAAATGCTTTAAAGACCAATTATTATACACGTGTTTCATATAGAATTATTAATTATTATACCTGCAATATAATTTAAAAATAAGGAAAATACAATGAAATCATATTGACATGTTTAATTAAGTGGACGGTGTGTTCGTAATTCAATGATTACCATGGAAATGTCACTTGACGTTTGCTTATAAAAATCATCAAGTCAATAATAGTTATTTATGCGTCAAGGGCATTAAGGCGATATTTATGCCGAGGGCCTCCGGCCCGAAGGATTGTAAGTCGCCCGAGGGTTAAATATTGTGTAATGCCTGAGGTGCATACAACATTTTATTTTTCATCGTCCCAAAGAATGTATTTCCAATATACAAATGTCATGATTATTGTTTGCCCAACATTAAAGTGCTTCATACGAATCAAGTTGCATCTTTTTTATTACATAATATAACTCCGTCAATCAAATTGACAGGCCGTTTGAGGGCATAATGAGATGACAATCCATTATACCCTCTCATTATGCCCTTGGGCGTAATAGACTGCTTCATATATCACATATGACAGATATAATTGACATAATAGGCAAATAAAAAATAAAGTTACTTCAATAGTGTATTAAAGTAGTATGAGTGGATAAAGGTCGATTCGCATTTTACGGAACGACAACGTCACATCACCGACCGGCAACGTCACGTCAAAATATTGTGTTATAGATTTCTTATGATAACATTCACATAGAGCCGAAACGGAACCCACCGTCAACGTCACGAACCGTCGAGATATGTATCAAACATTTCTATGACGTGGCGCTAATGCTAATTTTCTTCTATTTAATCTGAGCATGATAAGAACAGATGGCCCAGAATAAAAAATCCGATTGCAACCATCCTAAGAAACTATTGACGTAAAGTGTGAACTGGTAGCAAGATTTACGTGACGTTGCTGGTCCGTGACGTGAGGTTGCCGGTCCGTGACGTGACGTTGCCGTTTCGGAAAATGCAAATCGACCTTTAAGCTTGCTTATATCACAGCCATGCTTGTTGCAAGTTTGGCAACGTTGTCCGATAAAATGTCAATGGCGTCTAGTTGCTCTTGAAAATGTCACTTTTTCTCTCTTCTGTATTTCGCCTTGGCGGTTTTAATACCGAAGAAAGATACTTAGCAGCTGTCCAACTGTAATGATATTTTATTCATTTTTACAAAAAATGATTAATAACATTTTTATTGCCTTAAAAAAACGCTTGTAATTGGTAACTGCATCATAATGTGTTTTCCATCGAGATCTCCGAAATTGGTGAATTCTGCCGGCAAAAAGGTGAGGTGAAGCATACGCTCAGGCACTTAATTTCGGCAAAAGGGGGTAAAGTCAACTGTGTATCAGCGAAGTTTTATCAAAAACTTTCCAGGTGCGATTCGGAATGGCAGACTGTAAGCCGGTCGTCGCTACTCTAGGTCTAGTGGGTCTAGGTACGAAGCCCCGTACACTTCAAATTCCCGTACCGTGAACTCGTGGGAATAAGCCAGAAAATCGACTTGATATGTTTGTGCTAGAATACCTGAAATACAAACTAATAAAATAATTGTATTCTTTCAAGATAATACCTACCGTTTTCTGCTTCTGTTTAATGAGGTGATACCCAGAATCTTCGCTTTCTACATTTTCTTGTTTTTCGTTACCACTGAAAAATTTTAATGTAAATGGCTATGGCTTTTATATCATAGTAATTTTCGTCCTCTTTCACAGATTGGACAGTAGCTTTATCTCTTAAAGAATATATGCACTTCACAAATATTCGTTTTTCACCATCCTAGGTCGGTAATTATTTATTATATTCATACAATATGTACCTACTGTAAAGCATATTTTCAGCACGGCCTGATGATGGTCAATATGCCCGAAATTTTTTAAGTACTCTCGTTGTTTGTTGTGTTTTTGTCTGTTCTCACCAGAGCAGAACAAGGATTTCTTAGCCTGTCTTTTTGCCTCTTTTTGGTAAGTATTTCCTCCTCTCTCGAGCATTCTGCTGACTACTCAGAATTAAGTTTCCCTGCAGTTTTCCTAATTCGTAAGGTAAATACCGGAGTAGTATAGAACAACTTAAGACCTTCTGCAGGGGCACCTCTAAAAAGCATTATGCGGGGGTCACTCTGTAATTGGGCTCAAGCCTGTTGAGGGCCCAGAACAAGAAAGAAAGAAAGAAAGAAAGAAATAAATAAATAAATAAATTTACTGAAGAAGACTAAGTGGCGCTATTCAAATTACTATTACTATTTTTCCCTTTTGCTTTATTTTTGCTTGTAGAACCCCAATAGCTTATCGTGAAAATATGTAATAAAACTGTGAGGATAAAGATTATGATTTTGTTTATTTCCTGAAAATGGTTGGGAGTGCTAATTACAGGCGTTGGTTTACTCGTGAATATAAAAACAAATTGATCCGAAATTAGGGGGACTTTCGGTTAATTTATGTAGCTGAGAAAAGTGCTTCGTCATTTCACTACCACTGTCCGTTTGTTACTAAAGTCTCCCTTTCAATAAATTCCAGAGCTTGTTGCTAGATGCCACATTTTCTCAGTTTGATCGACAATCGCCAACTTTTGTAAAGTTTGACAGAATAGTGTTCGGCGCTAAACAAGGAATTCGATACCTCCCAAAATTGTTTACGCGCGAGAGCATTGGTTAGGTACTATTTTCATAAAATGGGAATAAGTAGTTAGCCGATTCTAATGCTTCGTTTGCTATGTGAAAGCTTAACACGAGAGAAAGCCTTCGCATCCACGTGCCACGAATTTATGCACACCTATTCTGTTTAATCGCCACTCTGCAGCCACAAAAAACAATGTTACGCAACGTTTAACGAATGGGAGGATAAAACTGTCAACTTGCATTACGCACGTTCGTCGTAATTGAAATTTAAAATTAGACCGTCAATGTGTAACAAAAGGGAAAAGTTACAAAGGCAGTTTTATTCTCCGTATAAGGTACTCTAGTAAATATACGCGCGTTTGGGGACGTCAAGTCCCTTCAATCACTGTGTGTGACAAGTATCGATAGCTAAGACTTTTTTGTTATAAAATATATCTTTAAGGTTCCGTTATGTACTTTTTCCTGTAAAAGATTTCGTGATTCAAGGCGTTGATAATCCGTAATTTTGAGAACATTTTTTGAAATGCATCTGAGACGATTTTGAACAAATATTGTTTTGAGTTTTTACGGTAATGTTATTTTTGCTCAAAATTTACCGACGTCTAGCTCAGTATTATTAAATTTGGAAAGTAACTTTCTCCAGGGAGAATGCGTCTTTTGTTCTTGTACCTATATTTTAGCCTCATCGCTTGTCTGCTGGAGACTCTTACATAAAATTGAAGCTCTACGGCCCTGGAATCAACCCCAATACAACAATCAATTTTTTATTCACTCACAGCTAGCTCAGCAATAAAAATGTCTTTATACCCCTTACCTTGCGGAAGTTTGGCCTCTTATTTTCGTTCTGAAATTCGATGGAACGTATACGACTTTAGTTGATTGAATATATTATAAACACAAAGGCGATCGTGGCCACTTTTTTACCTAATCTACCGCGCTCCTTTTTTGCACAGAAATCAGTTGCAACCAATCTATAAAATTGTTTAATTTAATTATTATTTCATTTCGAAAATTGTATTTTAATTCTGTCTAGCTAGATGGATTCCCAAAACACAGAATATGTGCATGTAGAGTTTAATCCGGGTTTGCGATCCTTTGAAAATTAAATTCCTGTAGGGGTAACTTATATTTATTCAGTAACTAAATATTTAATTTTATTACAAACGCCCTTAATGGAACAGGATACAGAATAACAAGTAAATAAGTTTACCTTATTTTTTCACTTAGATTAACAGAGAATATCGTAATTCGTAGTCCTTCAAACTCAGTACCTACTGGCTTATTTGCTCCCAAGGATTCACGACAAAACAATCCAGGGAAAAGCAGTTCTGATTTTGGAAATCGAAATACAACCTCCGAACGGTAAACGTCAATGTCTTTGATAAGATGATATCTGCAGGAAAACGTCTTTGTAGCCGGCGACTATTACGTAATGTTATAATCCGGTCCTTCACCTTGGGAAAGTGCACAAATGAGCTTTATGTCGCAGTTCATATTCATCGTAAATTTACGAATTTTGCACGGGTTATACTTTTTGGCTTTTTATTTAGGTAGTTCAAAGGTGCGTTTATCTTTGTGATGACGATCTCGGCGTCGGAAAATATTCCTTTTTTTTTGCGGAAAGCACTGGTTCAAGATGACTTAATTTTTATTTTCAGCGTCAAAGAATTGCGCACCGTCAAAGAAATAGCTGTATACAATGGTTTCCGAAGAATTAATTATGAATTTAATTAGGAAACATGGATTAAGAAAGCAGATTAAAAATGTAACAACGTTAAGGGATCATTTGCTACATGCAGAAACTTTGCTGTAAGAATTAAAAAATGCTATGGCTCGGTAGCTCAGTGAAAGTAGGTTTTTGGGCCATAAAATCAAATTGAGCAATAAAAGTTCTTCCGTTAACCTTCGACAAAACATACACTACATAATAAAGAAAAATATTATAAGTAACAAGCAATATAACTACTGTTTGGGGGATAAAAAATGTAGGTAGGTACACATCTACCCTGAAAGTAAACATTAATTAAATATCTCTACCTAGACACCAATCACTAAATGTGAATATAATGTGAAAAATCTTAATAGTTATTTAGTTACAATATCCCTTTATCGTCTTGCATAATAATAGAAGACGATAAAGGGATATTTTAACCATTTAGTGAACTAACTTGCACGAGATGGTTAGTTTCCCTTTATTTTATAGCAAAAGCCATATAAATCATTGTAAAGCTTCTGACAACTCTGAATTTAATGTAGAGACGTCAAAACTAGCAAAAAAAACTCAGGTTCTGCCGGCGCGAACGTTTCCACAGAAACAGAATTGTCATTACAGGGATCTGTTTCACTTTATCTAACGGCTTAGCCTACTCATTCAAACCTATTAAAATGTCAATTTAACATATACCTACTATAAAATAAAATTATAAACTTGATCAAATTTAGATTAATTATAACGTTCTCCAAAAACTAACTTATAAATTTAACATGAATATAGGCAACCAAAATATCCCCGCTTGAAAGTTCATAAGTTCAACAGAATGTATTTCCAAGCAAAACCTTCCATAATAGAAATTAATATCGACTTATCCAAAAGTCCGACTTTCGTAGAGCTCTATGAAAGCGAAGCCAATATTACATTTTTCTGATACATAAATTAACTTGGACATAGACTTTAGGTAGTCGTACTGTTGTGGTGCCATATGTTGCGAAAATACACAATAACTGCAGGCACCGCATTTTCACCCAATAAATAACTAAGTAGGTTAATTTGTAAGTAATAATAATAATAATAATATAATAATATTTAATTGCGTTCTCTGACATAATTACATGTATGGAACTGTCAATAATGGAATATGAAGCCATGAGACAAACAGTTAACTACTACAATTAAAATTTACAAATCACAGATTACAAATTAAAAGTGTCGCTATGCTTAATTTCTAATATCACATTAAATTTGAGAATATATGTTGTCATGGGGTACTCAGGTATTCATCTATAGAGTAGAAGCATTGTTTCTTTAAGTAATATTTGACATCGCATTTAAAATGGTTTCAGATTTGTTATTGATTTTAAATGTTTAGGCAAGTTGTTGTACAGTTTAATGCATGTGATGAACGGACTTCTCCCCATTTTGCGTAGTTCTATGTGAAGGTATAAACAAGTTGTTGGCTGATCTTGTTGGGTAATTGCAGATTTCCCCGCACCTATTAAAGTTGTGTATGTTTTTCTTAACATATGTAACACATTCCAGAATGTAAATGCAACAGAGGGTCATTATGCTATATTGTTTAAAATATGGCCTGCACGAAGATCGATGAGGTAAGTTTAACATATTTCTCAGAATGCGTTTTTGATGAATGAATATTTTTGTTACATCACGTGCGTTTCCCCAGCATACTATTCCGTACGTTAAAAGGGAATGTATACAACCATAATAAAAACAGACTAAGGTTTCAAAATGGACTATATTTTTTAGCTGAGTAATACAGTAATTTCTAGATGCCAGTCGCTTTGATAATTCACAAATGTGAGTGCTCCAAGATAAGTTTTCGTCGATATAAACACCAAGGAATTTAACTTTTTGGGTTTGTTCATTGAATAACAACACTATAAGAAGCCTAACCCCGTGGAAATAAAGCGCGACAGAGCTTGAACTGAGAATATAATGGGAACACTGTCAATAGAGTCGATTCTTGAACTGAGAAGAATGAGAATTTGCTTTCCTCCTATTTACCGCAAAGAGAGTTCGGAGGTCACAACCAATGCGGGTGCAAGGGGATTTGTCGCGCTTTCTTCCATAAGCGTTAGGCTTCTTATAGTGTTTTTATTCAATGGTTTGTTGTAGTGACTTCTTATTCATTTTAACTAATATATTAAAATCATTTTTTATATTGGTTGGTGAAAAGAAGACCATTTCAGTTTTTTTTGAATTTAGTACCAAACCATTTCTCTCACACCAGGACTGCATCTCGTGGGTGCAGTTGCTCGCGTTCGTGCAGAGACCTTCAATTGTTTTATGGGTTATGACCGTGGATGCATCATCCGCAAAGAGTGATATAAACCATTTATTAACGTACGCGGGTAAGTCATTTACAAATATAGTGAACAAGGAGGGACCCAGGACACTACCTTGCCGAAGGTTACAGGTGCGCTCGTAGAGCAATGTATTCCATACGCGTCTCTGAGACTGACAGATTGAGTTCTGTTGGATAGATAAGATTTAAGCCAGTTCAATGCTAGTCCCCTAACTCCGTATCGGTTTAGTTTTTCTAAGAGAAGGTTGTGGTTTATTACATCAAATGCTTTGCTGAAGTCGTAAAAGACTCCACAGGCTTTTATATTTTTATCGAAACTAGTCAACACTTTTCCATATAGAGATAAAATCGCGTCTTGAGTGGAACAGCCTCTGGTGAAGCCGAATTGTCTGTTGGTCAGTAGTTTTGAGTTTTCCAAAAATGATATCAATCGAGTTTTATAAGCAATTTCAAGGATTTTTGAAAGTATTGACAGTATGGCGATTGGTCTGTAGTTGTTTAAATCCATGGGATCTCCCTTTTTATGTATGGGAGTTATAAGTGCATGCTTTAATCCTGTCGGAAACTGCCCCAACGTGAAAGACTGATTTATTAAACGACATAACGGCTTTGTGAATAGTTCAGCGTTTTGTTTTACCAGTATGTAAGGAATGTTGTCGACCCCAGAGCATTTTTTTTGGTGCAATGGATTGTATTATATTGTGAACTTCGTCGTAAGTGACTGGATAGAGAAACATAGATTTGTTGTTCCAGCTCACCGTTATATTAGATTTGGTTGTGGGGTTTGCCCTGTTGGTTAAATTTGCAACAGAATTTATAAAATGGTCATTGAAGGCATTCGCCTGCTGTTTTATATTTGTGCGTATGGAGTTGTCTAAGTTAACTGGTGCATTGTAATTGTTTTGGCGTAGGTTTGTATTTGATTTTATTAGATTCCATGTGGCTTTAGTTAAGTTTTTTGAGCTAATTAACTGATTTGCATGGAATTTCCTTTTGGCTTCATCTATATTTTGTCGATGGGCCTGCTTTAGCGTTTTATATTTGGTGTGGACGCTTGGATCGAGCGTATGCTTGTACAATGTGTATAGGTTTCTTAGCAGCTTGCCTTCTTCAATTAATTGTTTGGTGATCCATTGTTTTCTGGAGAAATTTTTTACGGTTACTGTTTTATATGGAAAAGCAATGTTTAACAAATGCTGTACGGTACTGAGAAATGTGTTGAAAGCGTGATCAATGTTTAGTTCGTTGGTGACATCAGACCAAGATTCTTTACTTAATAAATATTTGAAATATTGTTTATTCTCCGATGTAAACTTACGCATACTAACCCTTGTTGCCTCTCCTGTATTTGAATGCATTCCAATAGTTATTGATTGTGCTTCATGATCAGACAACAAGTTGTTTATAGTTTTTGTATCCATCACTTGCACATTTGTGAAGATATTATCTATTAGCGATTTCGAGTCTCCCTGAATTCGTGAATGATCTGTGAAGCAATGATTCATACCATAGGAATTAAACAATTCAATGATTTCTCCCGAAGCCCCATTTGTACTAGAGAAGTTGTAGTTAAAATCACCACATGCAATGTTGATTCCCTTGAGACAATTATGTGATAGCAGTAATTGTTCCAGGGAGTCTAGGAATTGAAATTTGTTATTAGTGGAAGGAGACCTATAAATACAATGTACATTAATATTTATATTATCCGTTACGATACTCACGCTAGTGGCTTCAAATACCTTATCAGTTAAGTTAACGGATGAAAGTTCCCTTGTTTTAAAATTAATACCTAATTTAATAAATATTGCTGTCCCGCCACCGCGGTCGGAATGTCTACAGTAGTAGCTGGCGAGGTTGTAATAGTCTAGTTTTATACTGAGGGCTTCTTCTTGTAGAGTAGAGAGTAGATTACAAGTAGACTGTAAGTAAGGTCAAGCGAGTGAGCAGTATGTAAATTAGTGTGTAACAATAATAATGTAGTCGACGATAGACCGTGTTTCCTTACAGAAGATAATAAGAGATTATCACATGGCGATCCTGCCCTTCGAACTATTAACTACATTAAGTAAGTAAAATTACCGGAAAAATGGGGGGCACGCAAACGAAGAAAGAAGTCATCATTGCGCAAGCCGGAAATTCGGGAGGCCAAACCAATGGAGTCACACAGGTATCCACATACGAGATTTTGGGATTGGTCGCTTTTATTGGCGTGGCTGTAATTTTGCTGATCATGATCTGCTGCATAGGGAAGATGATCCAACGGTATGTCCGAAAACAGCTTGCAGTACGTCCCACGGAGATGCAGGTCGTTTGATAGAAGTTTTGACAACGTGTGAGTAACGAAATAAACATTATATTTGGAGAGTTTGTGTAAGTTAAGTTATATAGATATGTTTAAATTAAATTAAAAATATCAAAAGTACGTTAGAAGATTTTATAGTGAAGTTACGTAAGGACAATAAAGATAGGCGCACTGATGTTGCAGTTACAAATAGAAAATTAATAGAATTAAATGATATTCGAGCTGACTTGGAAATTGCGAAAGGTCAATTTAAGCAATTGAGGGTAAAGAAAAGGCTTATGTAGCAGAAGCACAAACGTTGGTAAATTCTATTAATGCTCTGATTGATGAAGTAAATGCAACATTGCAGGATAGGTTAACGTTAGGCAATCCTAAATTGATTAATAATTAATGGGTGAAAAATTAATACCTTTGCTAATGGACTGCGTGACAATGATGTAAAAGTCATAGTAAAATCTAGAAATTATGATAAATTAAGCGATGCTATTAGTGGGGCAAAAAACGAGGAAGTTTCAAAGGGCGCTCAAAATCTTCAAAGTTTTATTATGAGAGGTACAAGGAATTATGCTCGGAATTTTAATAGGAGAGGATATCATTCCTACAATAATTCTTTTAGTAACAGAGATTTAAATAACAGTATGCAAACTAACAATTTTCGAGGTAATGGTTTTCGGTTTTTTCGTCCGAACAGAGGTCGATACCAAAGTAGAGGAAGATTTCAGGGTAGACAGTGGAAAGGTAATAGTTCCCAAAAAGTAGTTTACATGGCGGAATTTGCAAACCATGGAAATGAAAGTAAAGCGTCAACTTCCACAGGTGCAGGCGAACGATTTTTTCGTTCACAATAGTAGCAGTAGGGCAAATCAATTTGGCAATTTTAGTATGAATGGATTAAGTTATGTAAATGTAAAAATTGAGGACCAGGTGCTTGTTTGTTTAATTGACACGGGAGCATCTCTAAGTGTTATTTTTGAAGGCGTTTCAAAAAACACAAAAATTAATAAAAATAGGTCTATAACTATTGAAGGAATAAGTGGGCTAGGAACAGCGGTATGTTTATTAACCTTGGGCGAGTGCCGCTTGACACAATTTTCACGTTATGAGCGCATTCCGAGGTGACATACATGCAGTGCTAGGGTCTGATTTCTTTCACAAGTATGCCGCAAACATAGATTACGAAAACGGGAAATTGTCTTTTTGGTGTAAAAACGTAAAATATTGCGTCTCACTTATATCCAATTGCATTAATTACACAATCAAGTTAAAAGCAAGGAATCGTGTGTAGTAATTCCAGAGGAAATCTGTGAGGGTGCTTATACTGCAGGTGTGATAATAGCTTCAGAGGAGGATAATATGGTTCCCGATTTTTAAATGTAACGGATCGGGAAATCACACTTAACAATTATTTTCCTAAATTAGATAAATTAAGTAATTACGAAATCCTATCATACGGAGAAGTAAAACATAATTCAGTAAATCGAGTAGATAGATTATTAGATTTAATTAATACAAACTTACTAAATAAGGAGGAAAACGAGTCATTACAGAAATTATGCAGTAAATATTCAGATGTATTTGATTTAGAGGATGATGCTTGTACCTACTGTAACAAATATTTGCGACACTAAAATAACAATTAAGAAAGATGTCTCACCAGTTTATACAAAACCATATCGACTCCCTGTTGCACAAAAAGCCGAAATACAAAATCAGGTTGAAAAATTATTAAAACAAGGGATTATAGAACTTGCTCGTTCCGAATGGTCCGCTCCTTTATTAATTGTACCCAAAAAACAAGATCAATCAGGAATAAGAAGGTGGAGAGTTAAGTAGTTGTAGATTATCGACAATTAAATAAAGTGATTGAAAATGATAAATTCCCTTTACCATGTATTGAAGATATTTTAGATGTTTTATCGGGGGCGATTTATTTTTCCCATCTTGACCTCCGTCAAGGATATTATCAAGTAGGATTACACCCATCATCACGACCATGTACGGCATTTGCTACAGATAGGGGTCAATTTCAGATGACAAGGCTGCCGATGGGATTAAAGATAAGTCCAGGTGCATTTTCTAGAATAATGAATATAGCTATGTCAGGTTTAAATTACGACATTTGCTTTATTTACCTTGACGACTTAATTGTATTTGGAAATAATTTAAGTAATCATAACAGAAATTTAGCGACAGTGTTGGAACGGCTAAGGAAAGTTAACCTTAAGCTCAATCCGTCAAAATGTGATTTTTTAAGGAAAGAGATTTTATATCTGGGACATCATTTTTCTGCAAAGGGTATTTCCCCAGATCCCCAAAAAACTGAGGTGCTACAATCATATCCGGTGCCTACAAATTCAAAAGATGCCAAACGATTTGTCGCATTTGCCAATTATTATAGAAAATTTATAAAAAATTTTGCCACTATAGCGGCACCTTTAAATAAATGGTCGAAAAATGTGGTTGTATTTGAATGGACAGAAGAATGTAACGATGCATTCTTAAAATTAAAACAGTCATTAATAACGCATCCAATACTACAATATCCAGATTTTCCCCCAGAAAATACTTTCATTTTGCGAACAGATGCTTCGGGAATAGGATTAGGTGCAATATTAGCAAATTCGAACGATAAACCAGTCGCATACGCGAGTAGGGCATTAAATATCGCGGAACGTAATTATTGTACTATTGAGAAAGAGCCACTGGCTATTGTCTGGGCGGTAACAAGATTTAGGCTATACCTTTTGGAAGAAAATTTGCTATTTTTACTAACCACAAGCCATTAATATATCTTTTTAGTCTAACAAACCCATCAAGCAATCTTACAAAATTTCGGTTAGCACTAGAAGAGTACGAGTTTACAATTCATTATATCAGAGGTTCAGAAAATGTTGGAGCAGATGCACTTTCCAGAATTGATATAGCTTCAAATCAACTGAGAAATTTGTCACAAAACCTAGTAGACGTAATAAATGCCATGACACGTGCTCAATCAGCGAAGTCAATAATCAAAAATTCAATTGAATTAGGAGAAGGTGAAGTTCGTAGTTCTAGGCTGGATCACCATGGCATCGTCGAATTAATAAAACCACCCTATGAAAGTATAGAATTGAGGATTGTTGATAAAACCAAATTTGAGTCAATGGTACGTAGGGATCGCGACCCTATTGGCAATTATGAATCTAGTGGAAATTATAATTCTAATAAATAATAAAACAAAAACTATATTATACAATGGCAATTTAAATGTTATTTATATTAAACAAGGAGTTCGATCGATATTAGCCCTAGACGCATTATTGAGAACACTTGCAACAATTTCTAAGAAATATAGTATTCCGGAATATATTATAATAAAAAATGAAGAAAATAAGCCATTATTAGATGAACTGCTACAAGCGCTAAATAAAATCAAAGAAGCAGGAATTAAAATAAATATTATTAAAAACATTCAAAGTATAAATGATAAAGAAAGACAACAGTTGATTCTGAATGATTTTCACATGCTACCAACAGGTGGACACGCGGGGTGCAGTAGGATGTATAAAAATATTTGTAGGTAGGTATTATTATTGGCCACAACTTAAGAAAAATGTTGATGAATTTGTTAAACGTTGTGACGGGTGTCAAAGGTACAAATACTCAAATTTATGTAAGTATCCTTTAAGTGTAACGACCACAGCTGCAACGGCATTTCAAAAAGTATTTCTAGATTTGGTAGGACCAATGCCACCAGATCAAGAGAATAATAAATATATTTTAACATTACAGTGTGAGTTAAACAAATTTGTCGAATGTTATCCACTTCATAATAAAGAAACGGTTTCAGTCGCAAAAGTTTTTGTTGAAAATTTTATTTTGAGATATGGAGTTCCATTGGAAATTGTAACGGATAGGGGAACTGAATTTTTGTCAAATATTTTTAGAGAAACAGCAAAATTATTAAACATTAAACAGTTGAACTCTACTGCGTACCATCATGAAACGTTAGGAGCTTTAGAAAATTCGCATAAACATTTAACAGCTTATTTACGCATTCAAACTGCCAAACATCCGAATTCATGGGGATCTTGGCTAAATTTTTGGAGTTTTGCATACAATAACACAGTACATTCAGCAACTAGGTATACACCTTATGAATTAGTATTTGGAAAAACTTGCTTATTACCGTCTAATTTAACTAATAGAATAGATCCTTTATATAATAGTAGTGATTATGTTTTAGAACTAAAATATAGATTACAAACGGCATGCAACGATGCAAAAAATAATTTAGTGAACTCTAAAATAAAGAGAAAGATAAGTTATGATGTTAAAAGTAAAAGAACAGTATATAAAAAAGGTGTTAGTGAAAAACGAATCAAATGTGAAAAGTGAACCAATTTTTCAAGGTCCATATAGGTACAATAATAAAAGACGATGATGTAAATGTTTTAGTTAGAAATAAAGATAATAAAGAAATGTTAGTTCATAAGAATAGGGTTAAGCTATATCATGAATGAAAAAAAAATAATAATAATTTTTTTTTCTTTTCTATCAGTGGGGAGATGTGGTGCCATATGTTGCGAAAATACACAATAACTGCAGGCACCGCATTTTCACCCAATAAATAACTAAGTAGGTTAATTTGTAAGTAGAGTAGATTACAAGTAGACTGTAAGTAAGGTCAAGCGAGTGAGCAGTATGTAAATTAGTGTGTAACAATAAATGTAGTCGACGATAGACCGTGTTTCCTTACAAAAGATAATAAGAGATTATCAAGTGGATTGATAAAGACACTAAACCTTCCCCATACTTCTTTTAATTATTTCAGGTACCTATTAGATTGAAGGCATTAGGTGACAGCGACTATAGTTTCGACCCGAAGGTCATTATCAAGCTGAAATATTATAATTTGAAACAATGACTAACCTTAGGTGACCTACCTTAAGTTTAAAGGAACATATAAAGGTGGTTGAAAATTACATATTAAAATGGTACATTTGGTTATCAATATGCTGTAAAACATGTGTTAAAAACGAGTCTAGAAAATAGTTATACTTACGGGAAAAAATTAATAATAAGAACATGGGAACAATAACAATATTAACAATTTAAAAACTTTTGTCCTCACATATTATAAAACAATTGTTTAAATTACGCTCTCCCTAAAATACACAAACCAGGCTACCCTATGAGACCCATTGTATCATTTACCAACACCCCAGTTTCCAAGATCACCAGCTGGCTTAACACGATTCTTAGAAATAGTCCATTTTCCCAACTCAGTCAAGAATTCCCTCACCCTCGTTAACGAGCTTAAGAATTTTCCGATCACCGAGTCCGACATGCTTGTTTCGTTCGACATTGTCAACCTCTTCCCTAGCATCCCTTTTAACGATTGTTTAAAGATTATTGACGAACTTCTCTCCCTCTCTCAACTCCCAGACCTTACCTGCACTTTCCTTTCTAGATCCCTCCAATTGTGTTCAGAACAAAACTTTTTCTCGTTTAACAATAAACAATATCATCAAACCACTGGTTTACCTATGGGTAGCAACTTATCCCCTTTGTTAGCTGAAATTTTTCTGAACCACTTGGAATCCACACTATTCCAATTTAGTGAAATTAAAACCCATTTCCGTTTCTACAAAAGATATATTGATGACATTCTTGTGGTCTTTGGGGGTGACAGGTCTGAGCTTAATCAGTGCTTTGAAATTTTAAATTCTCTTCACCCCAATATCAAATTTACTCTAGAAATTGAGTCTAATAAGTCTATTAATTTCTTGGACCTGTCATTGACTAGAGGCACTTCGAGGGTGGAAATCGGCATCTATCGAAAACCTACCACCACTGACCATGTTATAGCATATCACTCCAGTCACCCTCTTTCACACAAACTTGCTTCCTTCAGATTCTTCTTTCACAGACTCCTTTCCCTTGACCTTTCCGAACCTCTTTACTTGAAAGAACTAGACATCATTTTTCAAATCGCTAGTGCGAACAATTACCCGTTCCATTTGATCAATAATTTACACCGTAAGATGATGTTGAAAGACTTCCTATCCAGACGTGCCACCCTCTCTCAGACCCCTGATTTCCCTTCCAAATATTTCTCCTTACAGTACATTGGTCCCATATCAGAAATAATAGCCCGTCTCTTCCGTCCCCTCAAAGTTTCCATTTCCTTCTCTGTCAAGAACAACTTAAATTCTATCTTAGTCAAAACCAAAGACCCAATACCTCCTTTATCCAAGTCTGGAGTTTATAAATTGGTTTGTTCAGATTGCCCAGCTTGTTACATTGGACAAACTGGTCGTTCCTTTAAAATTCGGTTCTCTGAACACATCACTGCCATTAAGAATAACAACATAAGCTCTGTTCAACCTAATCCCAGTTCTTCCTTCGCTCACCACATCCTTTAGTTCAGGCCACTCGTTTTCTAAAGAGGACTTCAAAATTTTGCATGTTTGTAACAAAAGTCGTCTTAAATTGGACTTTCTTGAAATGAAAGAGATTTACCTCCACTATAGGACGAATCCTCAACACTCCCTTAATGAAATCCTTCACTTAAATAAAAATTTGCTTTTTCTTACCAAGTAGTTTCCGACCCCGATACGCTTGTCAGCCCTTCGTTTTTAGTTTAAGTTTACGTTGCCCTTTTTCTGCCTTCAGCAGATCAGGGTTGTTACTTTTGGGCTTCTATTCAGTCCGTGAGTCCCGACGACTACCTTCAGTAGAGACAGGGTATTTTGGCCCATTAAATTTAAATATTTCCTAAAAACAATAGCCTAATGTAAGCTAAGTTACATTCTTTTCACATTTCTTCTTTTTTCGTCCCATAACCAATCCGGCCCCTTTTTCCTTTTAATTTTTCAAATTTTTCAAGTTTCCCGCTTTTGCCCCTTCCCTTCAGTTACCTAACCTATTTAGTTAGCACATTTCACTTTGCTTGTCAAGATGGCTGCGTCCATCTCGTCTCCTTTAATTTCTTTAATTTAAACAATTGTTTTATAATATGTGAGGACAAAAGTTTTTAAATTGTTAATATTGTTATTGTTCCCATGTTCTTATTAGTAATTTTTTCCCGTAAGTATAACTATTTTCTAGACTGGTTTTTAACACATGTTTTACAGCATATTGATAACCAAATGTACCATTTTAATATGTAATTTTCAACCACCTGTATATGTTCCTTTAAACTTAAGGTAGGTCACCTAAGGTTAGTCATTGTTTCAAATTATAATATTTCAGCTTGATAATGACCTTCGGGTCGAAACTATAGTCGCTGTCACCTAATGCCTTCAATCTAATACCTGAAATAATTAAAAGAAGTATGGGGAAGGTTTAGTGTCTTTATCAATCCACTTAGCCAATATCACCCCGTTTTGAGTCGTTATAAGATGGATAGCTACCAATTAAGAGATTATCACACTGTAATACAGCATAAAGTTGAAATAAGCTTTCTCATTCCATTTAAGGATTTTTAACTCTCTTATGGATTCTGAATCTAAAATTGGAAATTTCTTCTAAGCTTCCTTTTATTAATCCCGGTTAGCTCTCAATGACAAAATGTACTATTCCATATTGTAGACCTTTTCCTTCAAATTTTGGAATAGTATATTGAAAGACAAGTGTTACAATGCGACCTATTGTAATACGACTATCTTGTGGCACGAGTGGCGTAGCGAAGCGGAACCACGAGTGTCCACAAGATAGGAGTATTACAATAAAGCATTGTAACACGTGTTTTTCATACTATTTTTTCTATTTCGGGGCTTTAATTTAATTAAAAAGTAATATCAAAAACTACAGGAAACTTTAGAATTAATATGTCTTAAGTTGGCAACACCATTTACGTTGACAAATTTTAAGTTGGCAGCGTAGATAAACACAACACTGACATTTGGAAACTTTAAATTCCGTGAATGTGTAATTTTTTACTCGTAGATAAATTTATTTATGGTGGATGTGTAAACTGCTGATTTGGAATGTATTAAGTTCTTCGTGTACCAAAATCAAGGAAAACACATAAATTTTACGTAATTTGATTTCACATCTGATGATTTGACGTTGACGTCTTGGCGAACTGCCAACTTAGAGATGAAAAGTTACCAAAAACAATGTTACAATGGAACTCATTGAAACACTGTTTTTGCCGAAAACAGTTGCACAAAATTCTCATTGTAACACCGAAATAGAAAAAGTTAATTTCCTTGCCAAAGCCACATCAAACCACCGTAGCGTTGTGAGTAATTAATTAAAATTTTCCAATCACATTTCTTTTGTACAAATGTTCTGAAGAAATTCTAAATAATTATAGGGCAAAAGAAAAACTTTGGCATACTATTTTGAATGAAATATTCTCAATTTACCTTATAATTGAATCACAACAAAATAGTAGAATATGATATTAATTTTTGCAGAAAAACATTTATTTATACCAAACAGGGTGAACACATGAATTTAGATAATATTTTCTATTGAAAATTTGGCCAATTAAATTTCAACTTATCCCAATTTCATGTGTTTAGAATAATAAAAAATGCAGTAAAATCACAATGTCTTTTTACTCCAATTTAGACAATGATGTTAATACATACGGCAGGAAATTGTCTCCTTTACATCGAGAATGAGAAATTGAGGGTATCCATGTTTTCTTGAACTCAAAATGGGGTGGACATCGAAGCCATTAGGGTGGAATTAAAACTCAAAACCTTCCCCATGCGTTTAAATTTATTGATTAAATTTAATCAATAAATGCCTCCACCTCACAGGCGTATAATCCATTAGTTTCCCGCTAGACTGGCGCAACTAACTTTTCTCGCCGTATAGAAGCTATGATCTATTTAACCATCATTTTGCGCTATGTAATTACTTTGAATATAACTTTCATACACGCTTTGTATAATTTTTACAAGATCTTTAGAAACTATCGTATATCTACTATTATGTACGTGTCATAGTGAAACATCATAGAGCCTTATTCCGCTCTGAGTTAATAAGAAAATTGGATATGGAAATCAAATTCTACACTGATACTGAAGCCATTGACATAATGTCGCTCTGACACCTTACTTATTACCAATTTATGAGACGTGCAGGTTTTAGGTGGTTATTAAAGGTTAAACGAAATTTTTACGAAACAGAGGAACACTATAACGTCATGTAAATGATAAAATATCGATGTTCTTTTGTTTAGTATCCAATATGTATGCGAAACGATGAAAAATCGCACCTAACGTACCTCCGGTGATTTATTACTCGTTTTTGTATGCCGGCGATGTCACCGCCTTGTATTTAAATGCGTTATACGAACAAGGAACGAAATTTATTTTGAAATGACTCCCCGAATTAAACTGCATTTTCAATATTGGTATTTGGCGACATTCAAATGAACTACCCATTTTTTCTACTAACGAAATCGAAAATCAGATGTTCTGGAAATTGTTACAGCTTCAAAAGCAACAATGAACGCATGTACTAAATTTTGAATACATTCACATACTTCAAATACTACGTAAATCTATAGGCAAATCGTGCTTCAAGAGTAATTTATATTCATGAAGAAGATTGCTACTATTGGACAACCTCAACAAGTGCTTAGTAATGGGCACTTTTCAATTTAAAAAATTTCCCGCGTAAGCACAACTCTACTTTTCTGAAACCGCGAGTATTTTGAGCCCATTTCGATTTATTGGTGTGCTGGTATGCTCTGTTGCAAAGATGTAAATTTTCCAATTTCTATCGCTCCACTACTAAACAAACAAATAAAACTGACCTCCCTAATCTATTCTTTGTATCCAGGCTCTCAATGAAGTTGAATCACCCCAAAATAGCTCTCCTAGCCAGGGGTGAGGTTTTGCATTACTAGAGTAGAGAGTAACCCTAGGCGTGGTATTGAAGGTAATTTCTTATCTTTTTTCTATAGGTGTCTCCCTCGATTTGGTTGCCAACAAATAAACCGATACTTTATCTGTGTTACTCTAGAGAACACTACTAAGGCATCACATTCTTAGTGGCAAATGCCTTTTATAGTTACGAGGTGCAGCTGGTAATTGGAATTCGGAAGTTTAAGTGTTGTTTGTTTGTTTGTTTGAAATTACTAATAGGTATCAAACTAGACAAAAAGAAACACATCACTTGAGATATGCCCGAAGCACATGCAACGGTTCACCGATTCGATTCATTCGAACCACGAAAAACAAGTGTACTTGCGAAGGATGACAACGTCCATTTAACACAAAATAAGTTCCACAAGAACGTTATTTCATCACCGAAATTCCGTAAACTGTTTTCGGCTATTTTTGAATTGAATAGGTCTACAAAGGACAATGTAACGGACCATAAGCAAGATAAAATGGTTATATCAAAAAATACAAACAACATATACAAAAGTTCAATTTGGGATGAGAATTCGCCTCATCCGGGACCAGAAAGGTTATGGAAATATGGTTAAATTGAATTTAGCGCGCACAGTCGGTTCCATCACAAAATTCATCGCAGCTATTCGGTTAATTGCTTCAAAACATAATATGTCCCAACTCAGTGGTGTAACGCTGTAAGCAGATTAAATAAATGATTATAGTCATTCTACAAAGCAGGTATCGTACCCTCTTTGATCCATATTCCCTACAAGCGCCTTTAATTAGCCAACTTGGGACCCTTCGCTGAGCATATTATGATTATTAGTTTCCTTTACTTCACGGTAAGTTCATTAGTGCGTAAGCAATCGGTTCATTTTAGTTTAATCCCTAAGTATTTGCTTAAATAAAATGCATATAATAAATCAAATTAGATCTTAAGCCCTAATGTATATATGTTCAGAGCCCCAGTGCCATGTAATTGGAATTTTTATTCTGTATGGTGCCTGGTTAAACAAATAAATAAATCCAAATAAGTGTCTTCATCCTTCACCCAAATGTGTAGGTACACCACTACCACAATACATTTATTTTTATTTATCCAAAGTGGTCGTTTTTATTACGAAAGCAGGGTCCTAAAGGAACTCAAAATAAGGTTTCTCTATGCGTGAAAGATAACATCATTTTAATAAACTACTTCAAAGTTAACTTGTAGAATTAGGAGCGATGCCGTTTTGACAACTTTTCGTCTCTTAAGGTTAATTTCCTTTTAATTTTTACGAAACATTTCCTGTGACCAGTACAGTTGAAACTACGATCAGTCACAGTTCATCGATTTTCCACAGTAGAAATTACAATAGGGTACGTAAATCCAAGTTACATTTAATTGTCGGAAGCATCTATACATTTCCATTAATTTCTGTTTGCATTAGAAACTCATCTGCGAAATATGTAGAAGCTCAAATGTACATAAGACTAAACTTGATGTTACAATTAATTAACTGCTACGTAATGTTAGGTATAATTTAGAACAAAAAGACTCCGATTTTTTAAGCAAACTTATGTTAATTAAATCTATATAAATCCAGAACATTTCAGAATTACGTATTCAAATTGTCAAGCGAGTTGAATATTTTACAAGTAAAATTTGTGCGCAATTGTCCCGAATGTCGGGTGTATGACAGCCAATGAAAATCTTTCGAAAAAAACTTTTTAAATTATGTTCTTGTAAAACAATTACCGTTTGATTGAATGATGTGGTTACAGTTGCTGCTTCTGAGCTAAGTGGCTACGAATATTAACATGTTGTTTAGGAATTTAGGATCGCATTAGAATTAAATTCGTTGCTAGAAACAAGTTTGTTACAAACTGCCGCGAGACATTCGCGTTGGGAAGCGAGACGAATTATTAAATAATTTAGACATAGATACTTTGGATTTAAATTGCAAATGACATTGTAATCGAAATGTCACAAGTTTATCTAATCCGCAATGCCAAAGTATGTGAAATGCGCCCGTATATGAACCTGATCTGTGTACTGGTTCCTAAGGAATTTCTTTCCCATGACCCCAAACCGATTTTCTAATAAAAGTATTCGTAATCCATTTGAAGGCGGTTATTTCTTGTAGACAAATATCTTGAGTGCTGCTCATAACAAACTTACACAAATTTAAACTCGACTCTTATTTAATTACATTACAAACGGTTACTCAATGTTTCAATTCAAAGTTCAAAACAAACTTTGTTCAAATTTGTCTAAGTATATCAATATTTTTTACTCCATTCCCCATTCCCCATTTAAATTAAAATCTGGCAACCTTCCGTCTGAGTGTCACCACAAGGATTTAATTTGCACAATAAACAAACTTTATAAAAAAACTAGGTTTATTATCAAATCAACGATTAGGTCCCTTTACAACTAATTGTCAACAAAGATAGCTGCATAGAGTTTTAACTAAAACACCTAAAATGGTAAAATCAAAGTAAAGGTACCTAGATAGTAATATAAACGGCTAGACTTTGCCTTGTATCACGATGGAGGTAATTTATAGTTATGATTTGCATTTTGCATAACCTCACACCATAAATGGCACGGTTTCGCTGAAGTATTGTTTAAATACTTTAATTGTTTAAATATTTTATAGGTGAACAGCCTGTTGGAAATATTATTTGAACCAAAGGTAGGCTGCTTGAACGAAATAAGTAGTTCTGGTCTAGAAAATCCAGTTGGCGCTACTATCTTGGTCTAAATAAGTAGTGACAGTTTACGACGAAAGGTTGCGCTTTATCATTACAGATACCGCTATGATTTTATATAAACCAAATGCTGATGTTTGGCTCGACAGCAAATTCCGTTTACTTTCTTGTTAGAAAAAGACTACATATTTTTTTAAATCTTTATTTGAAGGTCCAAAGGAAAGACGGTTTTTTAGCGCATTTTTGGAAAAAAATACGGTATTATATTTGTCCGACTGAAATCTCAGCAATTACAATAGCTAGAGACTTCAAATTTTCACTAAAATCTTTCTGATGTAGTGTAGATGTGCAGGTTCTATAGTCTATTTTGAGTTAGATTACTTATGAGATCGTCTAAGAAAATAATTTCGATATGGTTTTTGGAAGTGCTATAATTTTACCGTATAACAACTTCAGTCTTTCTTGAGTTGTGGGCAATGGTTGCATTTTTCGATTTTTAGATAAAATCTTATAATATATTTGTTAATTTTATTAGAAATGTGTTTATTACAATTTGATTGTTGCATAATCTCGGTAAAATTTAATACAAAACTCGTCAGTAAAATGACATTATTACTTGACTCGGAAATTATAGTAGGTACTCGACTCTAAAGGGGCCTTGTACTTCAATATTTCCTCGCAAGTTTAGTAATGTGTCAATTTCCTGATTTTTATGTAAATAACTATTACAGGCAACGGCAACTAATACAAAAGAATGTAAGTAGATAATCACTAAAATTTCTACCCAAATGATGGTGGTTTAAATTCAAAGATATTTTGAAAAAAAATAATTAGTATCTACTAGTTAACTGGGTAAAATGGTGAAACCTCAAACGTATTACTTTTATTAAATTGATAATTATTCATCTCGTGACATAAATTGTTAGACAGCTGTAACTTGATATGTACCATCATTCAAAACAATGATACCTTATAGGTATATCCCCTTACCAACACCGACATTACTCTGTTTTTAGTGCACTTTCACTTTCAAAAAATATAAAGTGTACTTCTTCGGTCTTGATGTCTGTTTTTCGCTCTTTATGTCTGTCTGTCTGTCTGTCTGAGTCACAAAAGCTCCCAAACTACACCACTTACAGACTTCGTATTGGTGTCATTCTATCAGAAATTAAAAATTTTTTCATGCTTGTTTTCTCGTTAAGGCATGAAATGTCGATAAAGGCTATTAAAATGGAAACAAACAAATTTGAAAGTGCACTCTTCGCCTCTTGTTCACAAGCGGCTTAACGAATTTTTATACTTTATCCTTGTTTATACATAGACATATGAGTATTTAGATCGGATATAGACGACTGCGCATCCAATTTTTTGCGGACACCATGGGCGCCGCCATTTTGACGTACAAACGTACGTCTTTGATTGACTTTTACGACGTAGGTGATTTGTGAATAATGTTTTGTTTATTTTTGTGTACACCAGTACACAACGTCACAACCTATATATTTCATTTTTAATTGTGCGATTTTAATAAGTATGCCGTTGTGTTTTATCCGTGTTTAACGATCACTGATAATAGTTTACCTGATAGACTTTAAAATACCAATGTGATCTATAATTTAATACAAATTGTGGTCAGTGATATGTCGAAGTTTATCAAGCAAGAACAATAAAATGGCCTATAGTGTAAAGGCATGCAACCCCTTAAGGAGGTTGTTACCAGTTCCGGAGAACACGTCTTTTCATCTGTGGTTGTAGTTATGTTAAACTTGCAATCGACATGCAGGAGGCAGCCAATGTTGTTGGCTGCATTGCAGGATTTATTGTTAGGGTGTTGGAAAAGAAAGAAAGTCTTCCCCGAATGCCTTTGCACATGATACGCTTTTACACGAGAATCGAAGCGGCTTTAGGTTATTAAACAGAAAAACACACAGGTAAGTATAAATCTAACTATCCCAAGTAAGTAATGTAGATTAATTTTCTAGGAGGACTAGAATACCTACCCATCATTGCACGTAGTTAAAATTTGTAAAGAAGTTGAAAAATACCTAATCAGAACATTATTGATTATTACGGCCAGCAAACATCCAACAGACAGAGTTGGACTGGGTCACTGGGTCAACTGGGTCACCTGGGTCACTAAATTAAACTGGGTCACTGGGTCGCTGGGTCACGTCATACTCTTTTCAGTTAGACCCAGTGACCAGTGACCCAGTGACCCAACTTGACCCAGTGACCCAGTTTGACCCAGTGACCCAGTTTGACCCAGTGACCCAGCGACCCAATTTCACCCGGGGACCCAATTCGACCCAGTCACCTAGTTTGATCGAATAACGCAGTTAAGTCAGTGCCCTCGGTTCAAGTATACAGATTATTAAATAAATGAAATGCTGGTTTGTTGAAAATAATACTCGATTGCTTGACAACTGCCATTTGTGTGATGTTTGCTTTAATACTGCCGTAAAAAACTTTCCATGTCCCGAATTGTATTAGAATAATGTTATTTCTTTGCTTCAGGGCTTACCAGTTTGCTTACAGGTGTTCATTCACATTTAATTTTTTCTACTAGTTAGCTTAATCCAAATAAATCTTTTCTCTAAATACTTTCATTGACTACTTGACTACAAACTATAAACAAATGCATTTGATTTTTTTAGGTATTAGTTCTCTTGAATGAAATTGGGCTACGTGCTTGTTGCCGAATATTATTGAGGAAGTTTTTTTTTTAAAGTTACTTGAAATTGTTTTGGATGATACCTAACAATAATTTAATTACTGGGCCACCGGGTCAAGACGGATCACTGGGTCAAGCTGGGTCACCGGGTCAAGCTGGGTCACCGGGTCAACTGGGTCACCGGGTCACTGGGTCACCGGGTCACTGGGTCAGTAAACTAACTGGGTCACTGGGTCACTCTATGCTTGACCCACTCCAACTCTGCCAACAGAAACAACTGGTTTTTAAATGCATTTGTTTTAACAGTTGCCTAGTAAAAAGTTTTATTATAATCGTTTGTTCCCCAATTTATCAGACCAGCGAGTTATACTTAATGTTCGTTTCAGCCAAATACGGAAATATAAAAACTTGTCTGTGTGGAAGAATAAAAAGTGCGTGTTTAATTTTAACATAGTTTGGGTTGTATATAAGAAAGGGTTAACCACAGGGTTATTGAGAAACTTCATCCTTTATTTCATATGCGTTATAATTCGCGTATCTTGCGGATTTATTCTTTTGCAACTCCAGTGTTAATGTCGATACCTAGTTTATACAGTTAAAGCTTCATTACAAGTACTTTGGATGGAAAACAAAACTCCTAATTTAGTTTATTAATAAATAAACAATGCTTCTAACCTAAGATTTGTAAAAAATACACGTATTCAGACTCGAAAAACTGTATTGTTATCTCGTGAACTGAAATTGTTATTTTTATTTGTGTGTTTGTAAAATAAAAGTTGTTTGTATAATATCACGCAAGTTGCGTGTTCATTCGAACCTTTTTCACAACGAAAGATAATTCTCATTCTCAATTACAATCAATTTTACTGATTCTCGCCCAAAGTTCATTGTAAATGCTTGTCAAAAATTGGTAAAATCCTGTTTGAAATTTAAGGATTTTGATCTTGTCCACAGTCTGCCGGGTTTCAGAAATTTAAGGCTGGACAGTACACCTGTTCCGTTGCACCTGAAAACGCTTGATTTCGTTCTACGATATCCGACTTCTGACTGAAGATGCAGAAGGGGTTGAATATTCTTGTGAAAGGTGAGGACAATAACGCCGGGGTTTATTAAAATGTTTTGAAATAATCTTTTTTAAGGGAAACGTCGAGATTTTGAAATATGACACAAAGTACATTAAAACACATACACCTACAACGTATGACAGAAGAAGTGAGCCTTGTAAAGGTAAATTGAAACTGAAATTCACATGCTTTGGTACCCATCAATTTCTCTTGGCCAAAAATGGAAGAAAACCAAGTGAAACTAGGTTCAGTTATTCACCAAAAGAAGAGCGAAACTGTACAAAATTAGTAAGTTATTGAGACAGGATCCCCCAGATGAAAAGTAAAAAAAAACTGTACATGATAACATCATTAACATCTACTGGAACCAGACAGCGAAACGTGACCAGTCTAGCAAAAATGCAAGCTTGGGGAATTAGTAATTGCGTAATAAGGATGCAACTTTGGACAGTTTATACGTTGATAGTAAACTTTTTTCAATCAACCAGTACTCTCTTGTTTACACGTGATCTTGTGGTGTAGAGTAAATGACAAGCTTCCATTCGATTTCGTATATTTTACGATTGAGGTTGATTCGACTTGTCGGTTAAAGGTTATCAAATCAGCCGGACTGATTTCAGGAACGGCAAGATAATTATACTAATTGAGTATGGAAGAAGTATATGATTAAAAATTGTATTTATCTTAGTATAATGTAATATAGTGTTAAAGCGTGTCTGTTATTAAACCAGGTTGTAGCGGCCATTAAAGACCTATAAATAGTGGCTTTGTGTAAAACGCTGTGGATTTGGTACTCTAACACGCTTCACCCACATCAGCGTCAAAAGTCATCGCGTTCTAGATTAAGGTATTTATACCTCTACGATTTTCTAATTATTATTTATATCAAATTCTGTCCATCAATGTAGAGAGGACGTTTTCTTTATCTTTGTAGTTCATTTTCTAAAAACAAGAGTCGTTCCATAGAAAGATATGTCAGAATAGATTTATTTGTCAACAAACTCGAAATAGAAAGTATTCAGTTTGTTGGGTGATGAGTCGCTCTACAATTTCAATCAAAAATTTTATCGCAGTCTGAATGGACAAGGAAGACAAAATCAAAAACTGAATTGACTTGTATTAAGAAAAAGTTTAATTTTTGCACGATCCAGTAATCTGTTCGAAAGTTAAACTTTGTGCCTTATTCATTAAATTAACGTGACAAAAGATACCAATTACTTATGACTCAGTCCGTTGATGGTTGAAATTATCGTGCACCTCCTGTGATTAAATCTGTAAGACGTTCAAATAATTTTTCTACTCTTGAAATTCAAAGCTTCACACACTTAGATCCTGTCCAGTTATTGTAATTGGGTTGCCAGAATTAATGATAAGTAAGGTAGAGATCTTTCCAAAACTAAAAAAAATATACTATAATGTAATTTCAAAATGTTGGCATATGTTATTTTGTGTTTGAAGTGCTCATAACTGTTCCTCACTTGATGTTTAAGGTGGGCGTTTTTATTTATAATTAATTTCGCGAACTTTTCGACTCTTTTGGAACCCTCATCTACATTGGCTCTTTCGGCTTCATCTGCCGAGTCGGATTTTCAACGTCTTACGTTTCATCATTGCCGTTTTCTTCATACCTTTTTACCTCAGTGACTAGTGTTTGTATTGTTTGGTCGCGTCGACTTGATTTCCTCGTATTCTTCGGGCTCTTTGACCTTTCTGCACCTTTTGAAAATTCTTTGACTGCTTTCGTCACGCCGCCGATACAGATTTAAGGACAACACTCCACTAATTGGGAAAAACGTGCACGAGTTAACCCACCCTGACGATACATAATCAAAGGTGCCAATGTAAGGGATGTTACAAATTTCCCTTTTCTCCTACTTCTTCTGGTTGATAAAATTGGGTGTAGTTCTTGTTGCGTAATTATATTAATATGCCTCCGCTGCTCGTCGGTTAACAATCCTCTTCTGGCCTCAAGAATAAGAGATAAAGGATAAAATAAAAAGTCAAGTATCTTTATTCAAAGTTAACGGTTCTTATTATTCGCCTTTACTATTTGGCGATTATGACACAGGTAATTATTGTTTATAAGTACCTTGATTGTTCATGCACTAGGAGTTCTCGATGTACTTGTGTGGATGCTTCGATGTGAAACGGTATGGGTCCCCCAGGATTTAGGTGTAGTTGAACGCACACGGACCGTTCATAAAATCTAGTCGTGGCTTTTCATTGATTCTATGTGGAAATGAAATTGGCTCCCCACCTGGATTTGGAAATTCTCGAATACCTCGTTTTCAAAATGCTGCTGTAGCAGGGCACTGCTACGGCTCTTGGTTCTCCTCATTTTCGGTCTTCTAGGTATCGCCAAAAAGACGATTCGCTCGGTAACGTAGAAAATTAACAAATATAATCTTGACTGCAAGCCGGTATTGGGAAATTGTTTTGTGTTAAAACGTAACCAGACCCGCTATTAATTAAAGAAAGATTTTGATAAAATTCATTAAACAATTAAACACCCAAGTCCATTCTAATCGGCGAATAAATCATCAGAAAAATATGACATAGATTCTGATTGTGAGGGGCGTTGCTTTAAGTTGGTTAAGTTGGTTGGTGTTCCAGTATTAAATAAATAAATAAATAAATATGCTTTATTATGCGGTAATATGCAGCATAATCTCAGAGCGAGGTTCAGCAACGCTGTTCTTCCACCTAAACCCTGAATTAAATAACAAATAACAACAAAAATGTTGCTTATTACTAACTAAACCTATCATTCTGTGATTCTAAATAATATTTTACTAAGCATCCAATCCAAATCAAAAATCTAATAATAAAATTAATACAAAAGAATAAAGTGAACGGAGTTTACGAAGCTATAATAACTTAAGCAGTAGAATTAGTTTCAAATATAAATATGCTCAAATAAGAATATGCTCGTCCATTAACATATTACGAATTTTGACTTTAAACGTTTTTTGAGAACTATTTACTAACTCGGTTGACAAACACATTATATGAAAATGACCTTTGAAATAAAGCAGTAGAATGGAGGGGGGGGAGAAATTTTTTCACGAAATCTTGTATTAATATCAATGTTGTGCACGTCAGTTCTAAATGTAATGGTATTATATAAGTATGGAGAGCTTTTATAAATAATAATTTTAAGACAGAACAGTTGCAGTTCCCTACGGTGATGCATAGAAAGCCAGTTGGCATCGGGATATTTTGGGGAGCGGCGGACAAATTAGGACAATATTTTGGCGATGTAACAAATTGAGGTGCCTATTTAGCGGTGCTATCTTAATCCACCGGAGGTAGAGTCTCATACACCCCTTTGAACTGCATATTATCCAAAATGGAGCTGAAAAAGTGGCTATACTTAACCGTCGAAATAATTATTTTATTCAAAATGGTATGTAGCATTTTACTTTAGACCTTTTGATGATAATTGCGCAATTCAACAATAGATCGAAAGTGAACTGGAAACCGGATGATTGAGAACCCATTATCATATAAAATACGTGAAAAAGTACAATGGTTAGACAAACAAAAATAAATGACATTTCCAAAGAGACGTGTAAAAGGTGAGAGTAAACGGAGATAATGTTCGAGATCGTTCTCAAATTACTCACTTCCGTGAGTGATGTAAAACCTAAGAAAAGCGCTACGTAGGAATAGGCCTTTAACCTTTTCACAATTTATTGAACTTCACTTTAACAGAAAAATGTACAAATAATAAGTAAGTGTCCAATGCATCAAAGGTGACAGCAAAAATTTACCTATTTATATAAAGGCAAAGCGTCACTTTCTGGATATACAGGGTATTTCAAAAAAATGTTGGATATTTTATCTGCGTATGTTACTCTTAAAAAGAAGTCCAAAAGTCTTAATAAACTAGATCCGCAAATGAAGTGTTTCGGAAATAGAATAGATATACTTTATATTTGTTGGCACTGATTGAGTTCATTTATTCGTATTGTTGACTCTTGAAGCCTCGGTTACCATGGAAATAATTATTGAAACAAGTGAAGCTCTCGGGCGTAAAACGAACGAAGAAACAAATTCAGCTACTTGAGTCAAATGTAGGGAGACAAAAATATTTAAACTAAGACACAAAATCAACTCTATCTTTGAAACACTTAGTTTACGGACTTTTTTGTTGCTTTTCATGAGTACGACCTTTTTTAGACGCCCTGTATATCCCCGTCATACTTAATAAAATAACGTTCAGATCTGACGTTCATAATCTTAATATTCGATTTAGAGGGAGAATAACGCCACCGATGCATCGTATAAGCTTGTTTAGATGATCTTTCACGAATGAATTTACACAATTAATCCTCTATTTCAGAACTACTAAAATCACTATCACTGTATAGCTTCAATTAAAAAATGCGCCAGAATCTGCTAGGCAGGCAGTTTAGATAGTTATAACATACAAAGATGTATGGTCTATTCTTGTGAATAGTTTTGTCTGTGAGTAGTGTCCTATCCCGATATAATTTATGTGTGTTGTCTTCAAGTATTATCTGTGGAGTGGATTTGTAGTATGGTATCTTACTTGTTATATATGTTTAAGAGCTAATTTTTGATGTAAATTATTACTATTATTATTATTATTATATACCAGTGCGATAGGTTTTAGTGTGCTACCAACAGTTGGGAAATATTTTATATTTCACCATATTCGAAACAAATACATACATCACATAAATACAAAAATACAGTGCCGTATTTATACAAGGGGCAAACGTGGGCAATTGCCCACAGCGGCAAAATTGTAAGGGCGGCAAATTTGGAGGAAAACAGAAAAATTAAAATGCGTTCAAATTTTTTAGGTAAACGGTGAATCGGTAAATGAAATGAAGCAAAAATAAAATCTGACAGTACATTCATTGCATTGCAAATATAGCCAATTTACTTTTCCCACCTTGTAATAATGGTGATATAGTGATATGTCAAGGGCGCCAAAAAATGTTTGTCCGCAGCGGCAGAAACCCTAAATCCGGCACTGCAAAAATACACAAATATATAAATAAATAAATCATTTAAGTCTATTATTGTAAGAAGTTAGATTTAATTGGATATAGGACCACTGGAAACAATTCTTATTTCTAAAAAGCACGGTTTGCGGCATCGCACTCGTGTTTTCCAGTTTTCCGGATTTGGACGTAACTGATGAACTTTTCTTTCTTTAGAAAAACAATCCCACGATTCATCAGATAAGAATATGACATGTTATTGATTGCTTAAGGTTACAAATAATGACTGCCACAATGTTACGTTAGTTTAGATGGCGATTGTGTTTATTGTACACGCGCGGTAAATTGTGGTATTCAACCGCAATGTGCGTGTAAATCAAAGTTAAATTTGTTGCGGTTTGTGATAAAGACATTCGCCCCCAAGGATGTAAAAGTTCGTATTGGTGTATGTCTGAGCGAAAATTAGGTCTCAGGGGGTTGTATGCCTCCACGTGGATTTATTGCAGAGGTATTTTATATTTTTGATATCAGTGGTCGTGTTGTTTTCCGTTTTTCGCCAATAATTGGAGGTATCCTATTGATTATAAATCTAATTCCACTCCATTAATTGTCATTGTGTTCAGTGATCCTTTAAGGTAATGGAAATCAACAAAAAGTAATCATTTTAAACTAAGTATTTAATTTATTATAAAATGTATTAACTATAATTTAGTATGCTTGCATGCTGATGAGAAAAGTTCCTCGATAGGAAGCATCGACTGACCTATCCATCAATCCAAGCAAATTAATTTTCATGTCATAACTTGTCCTACTCTAAACTTAATGATTACACTTTCGTAGCAACAAAGACCCTGGATCGCTTAGGGCGAGGTTTGCCTCAGTTTACAAAGGATGGAAGAAGCTAAACGAAAAATGAAATTGTGGAAATATTCATTTAAAATTTTAGCAAAATACCTAGCAATGTAATATATCTAGTGCTTTCGGCTATATTTACTATTAATCAAACACGGTATAACTTAGTAACCGACAAGCAGCATCAAAGTAAGCAGAAAAAACAGTACATTATTGTTTTATTCTTTTGTGGATGTTTGCCTTCTCAGAGCTAATGCAAACTCGTGGTCCATTATACGCTGTTTTCACTTAGGATGTTTTCTTATTTCTTCAATTGTAAAATAAAACACTGTAAACTAAACTTTCGTTTATTTTTAGTTAATACATGAAATGATGACTCGGATGCTAACAAGTAGGTAACAACGTTGTGTTTCTTGCTAATAATATAACGGAAACATTATCACTTCGCTTCCTAATACAAAATGGAAGTTGGAACTGTAAGTAAATAAAATATAAATGTAACAGCCGTTACGTGTACTCTAAGCGTTAAGCTTTTTTTTACTACAATGAAGTATTTTTTTCCTTTCCACGGCACGGTTCCCAGAGACGCACTGTAATAAGTCTAAATCTTTCTCATCTTTTGCGACGCACGAAACGGGAAACTATATATGCTTTCGGCCAGTAAAAGAAAAATCAAAATAAAACCTACATATCACGTTTCTATTTTCTATTTTATCCTAATCAGCTAACATGTTTTCTTGATTTTCTCTTGTTCTATTTGGCGAAAGTCATTTAGCTTTCTTAGGTTATTTTTATTTCTTGATTATCTTTTTGTTAAATGTCTTTTTCTTCAACTTTCACAGATCATATGTATTGTTTTTCTCTATTTGTTTGTACTTTTAGGTTATTTTCACGTTACCTTTCACTAACAAACGGTCTGAATTCTGAAATCATATCGTCCCCTCTTCTACGTATGCTTAAATTTTATAGCGCATTTTTTTAAAATAAAAAAAATGTGATTTTTTTTACTCCTTATCAAAAGAGGGGGGGGAGGGTATCCTTCATGGTACTTTAATGAAAGGTCTCAACGAAAGAAATTAATTCCTACCAACCATAGCGCAACCATTTACTACCCTTTACCACCCTGTATCTCAAAAGTGAAGACGTTTTGGACAAAGGTTCATATAAAGTTTTCTTTTTAAAATGAACCCAAAAATCGCCCCCTTCAATATTGATATTCAATTACGAAACGCCCTGTATAACAATAACCCCACTGTACCCAAATTGACCAACACTGTTTTGGAGTGGTATTTTTGCCACTTGTTTGTTGAACGGGTCTACCTAGTGGGCCATTTTTAGTTTCTACCACTTTAAAGTTACATAATCGAATAAACGCACATATTATTTTATAGACCTGCTAATAGACCAAGAGCCGGTGACCAATTTTAGGAGGTTATTTCAAAAGTAAAAAGTCACTTCTGGCAGTCCTGTCCAGATAAACTATCGCAGCCAGAAAAAAATCCATAACTAATAATCTGCAACAGTAAAAAAGTGTCCGTGAGGGAGTAAATGACACAGCTATATGACAACCTGCAGGTTAAAGAGAGAACATACTCAGGTATAAGGTGGAGATTTTCTAACAGTTTAGGGTGTTGCAACGATTCAAAATCTCAGTATTTTTACGTGTATTTTTGAAGTGCAGTTGATTTTGCCATCAGAGTAAATACTTCTGGCAACAATTAAGATCGGGATGCAAATGTTCTGGGAAAAATTATATGAATAGGTACAGAATACTATCGAAATAAATACCGAAAGCAATTTTTCAACGGATTATAAAAATTTGATTCTTAATTATAATTCATTAGGAATAATATTACATTCTCAATTCTGAAATACTAAAATTAAATGATACTTTCTCAAATACAATTGACTATTCTCAAATACATTTCTTGTTTTCTCAAATCCAACTGACTATTCTCATCTACTTTGATGTTTTCTCAAATACAAGTAACAATTCTCAAATACAGTTTACAACTTCTCGAATAAAAGTGGAAAAGGTGTAGACTCTAGCTAGAGGATTTACTGTGTGAATTTTCTTGACTTTTGACATGACAACCTAAAGTTGGTCACTGGCTCTTTGTCTATAAGGACGCAGAAAATTGAATTTAATTTTGCAGGAGTGTCAGGTTTTATACAATAATTCGATATGTAATTATTGGTTTTCGCTACCCAAAATTGATAAAAAAATGTGTTCGGGGTATAAATATTATGTAATTTCCGCACCCGAAACTTTTCCGATTTCAACTTGTTTTATCAAATATGAGGTATTTCAATGGAGCGCGAAATTTCGAGGTAAAATACCTATATTAGCAAAAAAGTTTCAGGCGGTTTATTTTTTGTCTTTCCGAGTGATGCCAATTCAATACCCTATAATAGTAGATTATTACGTACGGATACGTAAGTTCGTATGCTTGTTCCTGTTTTCCTTGTCTTTTCTGAAATTCTATAAAACCAATAATCCACGTCGATTATTAGTTTTACAGAGTTACAGACAGAGCTGGGCAGTATTCGATTTTGTAAATACTTTTTAGTATTCAAATCCTTTAAAGTATTCAAATACTTTGTAATTAAATACTTTTATGGAAGCAGTATTTGTATTTGTAACTCAAATACTTTCACAAATATTTAGTATTCGAATACTTCGCAAAGTATTTTTACCCTGATTTTTACCAAAAATCGACTACACCAAAATTTCTCGGGAAAATACTTTTTCTTATTAATTTTGGTGCGTAGAATCCAAACCAATTCGTACTTTTTCGCTCAGACTTCTCAATCAAAAGTTATGGAAGAGAAACCAATCTCGAAAAAAATTCAAAGGGCTGTAACTTTTGAAATAGTAGCCCAATCTTGGAACTGTTTACAATTATGGATTCTACAGGCCACATTCTATAGGAAAATTTTTTTTCCGGGTCGATCTGAGACAATTTTTTTTTCGGGGCTCAAAAAAAGGCAAGTGTAGGTATAACCTTCCTTTTTTACCAAAAATCGACTACACCAAAATTTCTCGGGAAAACACTTTTTATTAAAAATTTTGGTGCGTAGAATCCAAAACAATTCGTACTTTTTCGGTTAGACTTCTCAATCAAAAGTTATGCACTAGAAACCAATGTCGAAAAAAAATTCAAAGGGCTGTAACTTTTGAAATAGTAGCCCCATCTTGGAACTGTTTGAAATTATGGATTCTACAGGCCACATTCTATAAGAAATTTTTTTTTTCCGGGTCGATCTGCGACCATTTTTTTTTCGAGGCTCAAAAAAAGGCAGTGTATAACCTTCCTTTTTTACCAAAAATCGACTACACCAAAATTTCTCGGGAAAACACTTTCTTATTAATTTTGGTGCGTAGAATCCAAAACAATTCGTACTTTTTCGCTCAGACTTCTCAATCAAAAGTTATGGACTAGAAACCAATGTCGAAAAAAATTCAAAGGGCTGTAACTTTTGAAATAGTAGCCCAATCTTGGAACTGTTTGAAATTATGGATTCTACAGGCCACATTCTATAAGAAAAATTTTTTTCCGGGTCGATCTGAGACAATTTTTTTTTCGTGGCTCAAAAAAAGGCAGTGATTAACCTTCCTTTTTTACCAAAAATCGACTACACCAAAATTTCTCGGGAAAACACTTTTTCTTATTAATTTTGGTGCGTAGAATCCAAACCAATTCGTACTTTTTCGCTCAGACTTCTCAATCAAAAGTTATGGACTATAGAAACCAATGTCGAAAAAAAATTCAAAGGGCTATAACTTTTGAAATAGTAGCCCAATCTTGGAACTGTTTAAAATTATGGATTCTACAAGCCACATTCTATAAGAAAATTTTTTTCCGGGTCGATCTGAGACAATTTTTTTCGGGCCTCAAAAAAGGCAATAGTTATTTGAGAACAATTTAGAAATGTTTAGGGAAAGTTTCCATTGTCACAAAATCAAATATAAAAATCCGATACAACTCAATACCGAACGATCCTGGAGTTTGACTCGATAGTCTACGTAACTTAAAAACAATAGGGACCTTTCTTATATCCTTAAGACCATGTGTACCAATTTTCAAAGCGATCGCACGTTTCTAAAAAATTAACAAACTATCATGCACACGAACAAACGGATGGTCAAAAATGTATCTGTTCCAAAATCGCTAGGATTAATTTCAGAAAGGCGTACGTATCATGTGCACGACGTACGATCGCTTTGAAAACTGGTACACGTATTCTTAAGGATATAACTGGTATAAAAAAGGTCCTGGTAGGTACCTCCTATATAATAATAATACGCTTTTACTCCCCTTAAATTTGTATATAACAATACAGGGGTTGTTTTTTTTTTGGGAGCTTAGTTAAAGTTTCTGGGAAAGTAAAAATAGGTATGGTTTTTTGAAAATTTGTACTTAGGAGTTTAACTCTGAAGGCCGAATCTTATGTAAAATACTTTCAAAAAATAATCCGCACTTCCGGAAACACCGGAAGTAGATAGTAATTCGTTATTTTAAATGGCAACCCCTTATTTTATTGCATTTTTGGATTCTACGTTGAAATTTCAGTTTCTTTTGATAACCCATATGTCGATATCTGGCCATTTAGGTTTTTAAGTTATTTTGACTTTAAGAAAAAAAATGGCGGATGCAGATGGTACTTGATATTGATTACTTGAAAACGGTTGTAGTCATGGCAACCCATTTTTATCAGTGCATAGAGAATGAATAGGGCTTTCATTTAGTGTACTTAAAAAAAAGTTAAGTTGCGTACAACCGCACCTATGGAGATCCAAATTTAAGAAACTTCAAAGTCTATAAACTCAGTTTTTTTAAATGGAATGATCATGTTCTTACTATTCCATGAGATAGAGAATCCAAATGGGCATATTTTGACAATACATGTTCCTATAGCTATCTTTAACAGTTTCTGACTTATTCCCATTTGATGCCATTTTTTTTCGCAGTTTCTTTTTAGTAGTTGGCCACCAGGATTTTATAACAATCGAATTTTAAACAAATCAAGGAATGGATTCTTTAATACCATTGATTCTAGTTCTAGTTTAAATAATTCATTAATAAATAACTCATTTATTAAGGATATAGGACGGAAAATTTTTGAAAAATCTAAACAGAGTCGTTCAACTGAATTTCTTAAACAACGTATAAGTCTGGAAATTAAGAGAGGTAATGCGATATCTGTTCTAGCAACAATTACATACCAAAAATGTTTCAACGAAGTTTTTTATATTTTGCATTGAATTTATTTTGTTAATCTTGCATTTGCAATTCAATTCATTTTCTTAAATATTCTCTCGTAGAGCTTTGTATCACTTGTGCTTCAACGGTTTGTAGTGCATTAGGGGTACAAAATTTCCAAAATGCATACAATTTCGTTCCAGTTTTGGAATGAATGTACGGAAAGCACGCGCCGAGATTCTGCCCATTTCACCATAAATAACAATTAAATTCTTAAATAGGTGAAACCACTGCGAGTCATTTCTCGATTTTTGAAAAACTTATGTTAACCTATAACAGTGGGTGGTGGATTAGTGTCACTAGATTTGTTTAAAATTCAATTGTTATAGAATCATGGCCGACTACTAAAAAGAAAATCCGAAAAAAATAGTGTCAATTCAATAAAATGGGAATAAGTCAGAAACTGTTTAAAGATAGCTATTATAGGAACATGTATTGTCAAAATATGCCCATTTCGATTCTCTATCTCATGGAATAGTAAGAACATGGTCATTCCATTTAAAAAACCTGAGTTTTTAGTCTTTGAAGTTTCATAAATTTGGATATCCATAGGGGCGGTCGTACGCAACTTAACTTTTTTTTAAGTGCACTAAAAGAAAGACCTATTCATTCTCTATGCACTGATAAAAATAGGTTGCCATGACTACAACCGTTTGCAAGTAATCAATTATCAAGGTACCATCTGCATCCGCCATTTTTTTTCTTAAAGTCAAAATAACTTAAAAAACCATAAATGGTAGATATCGACATATGGGTATCAAAAGAAGTGAAATTTCACGTAGAATCCAAAAAAGCAATAAAAAATAGGGGTTGCCATTTAAAATAACGAAGTTACTATCTACTTCCGGTGTTTCCGGAAGTGCGGCCATTTTGAAAATATTTTACATCGATTCGGCCTTCAGAGTAACTCCTAAGTACAAATTTTCAAAAACCTACGTATTTTACTTTCCCAGAAACGTTTAACTAAAGCTCCCAAAAAACACCCTGTATAAGAAAAGCTAATCCCATACAAAGTATAACTTGATTTTTTAAGTAGTATTAAGCCTTTTATCTAGTATACTATTTTAAATTTTTAATGTATTTGAGTGACAAGTATTTGAATACTTTTTACTGTATTCGAATACTTTTTATAGTATTCGAATACCTTTGATGGTATTAGAATACTTTTGATAGTATTCGAATGCTTTTGAAAGTATTCGAATACATTCTAAAGTATTTGAATACTTATTTTTTAAAGTATTTGAATACTTTTCAATGTATCTGTATCTAGTATTCGCTTGTGCTGGACGTAAAAGTATTTAGTATTCAAATACCTTTGATTTGTGTAAAGTATTTACTATTTAGTATTCAAATACTTTTGAAAGTATTCTGCCCAGCTCTGGTTACAGAAACGACAGGGAAAACAGAACAAAGACAGAATTGGAACTATACGAAAAAGGACAAGCAACTATACACTCATTTTAGGACTATTTTGAAATAGTGCTATATTCCAATCCATTTCGACGGTTTGGTACCAATGTCATCACCTATTGACTTGTTCAATAGTTTTATGATACTCTTATGATAACCCAGATATTTCTCTCCCGTACAGGAAATTGAATCGGTTCCTGACTTCCAGAGAAGCAACCGATCCTCCTGGTTCTTCAAATGCCACTTGTAACTTCTTTGAGTGATCTTTTTGGGTGTCCTTTCCGGGAGCTACTCCCTTAAAAGTTAATACTTTATATTCAACTTCTTTATTTTTCTCTTCAGAAATTTTTCCGATATGTACAATAGTCTACTGCGGTTCCATCTCCTTGCATAAGTGCTAATAATCGCGTTTCAAATGTTTGCCTGTTTTAAACTACTAGGGTGAAATTTCCGAAATGGGTCCACTTGTTATTCAGTTTTATTACCATTACATAAATAATAAATGAAGTGAGAACTGTAATTAAGTCGCGTCACACTTTTTTGATTTTTATGTTCTTGGTAAGTAGGTAAACATATTCAGCCGAGTTAGCGGTTTTATTAATAAATGTACAATGCTTCCGGTGACAGTAAACATTATAAATTTTATAAAATTCATTACTACTGTTTTGTTTTGTAAGTTGTTGGAGAATCATCTACTAGGTAAGTGCAGTTAATTTGAAAATCGAAATGAAACTTTTTTTAGTTCGCTGACATTGCCTAGGAAACAAGTAAATCCAAATTTTGTTCATCGGCTTGTATAAACATTGCGAGAAAAGTATTTTTCAAATAATGCACCGCGTTTAATTTCAGCAGGGCATTACATTTCACATCGAATGAGTACTTAATGTTGTATTTGCAAATTTGTTTGCGCTTTATCAAAGTCGATTTTCATTTAGTACCAGTTTAGTCCTGTGGTACATACGCTATTTTTTGTACTCCTGTAATCAGCTACAGCAATTTCAATGATAAAGTATAAATTTGAAAGAAAAAATATTGTCATGGCAAATTGTGACCGTATAACAATAAATGTCAGTTTAAAACAAAGATTCTTGTTCAAAACGACAACGCAGAAATGATCGTTGAAACTCTGCAAAACAAGCTATGAGGAAACTAATGCCACTCAAATTCAAAAATGATTAGTGGAAAACGTTATAATAATGTAACGTAGATTTAAATACGTGGTTTTTTTTACAACTAACTACCAATAAATTTATAAAAATCTTAAGAGATTTATTTATAACATTACACAGTTGGAACTGAACTCACCCGCGCCTCAATTTTCTTATACGTATTATTTATTAAATGGAACGTTCTGTGCGCACGGAGGGCTCTCACAATTTTCAGCGCTAAGGGTAGTGTGGTAGTCCTCCTAGTTATGGAGGATTTCGTTTTTTTTATTGACACCCTTTGGAGTTGATCCGGGAAAATCTGAAGGAAGAACATGACTTTCAGCCTCAAATTGAATGCAAAATTTCAATCAATGAACTCCCCAAATCCTTTGTTTCGATTCGATTCTTACCAATAGATACACTACAAAATCATGAAATTAATTTTCCTCGGGTCGATTCCTTTAGGAATATTAAAATTACTTTGGTCAAAATTTTTGATACCAATTCCTATCACTCTTGCTTATAGCCAGCCGTTACTGTTATCAATCCGAAAAATCTTCGCTGTTTATCACAATAAGTTTATTCACCCCCGTTTTTTATTTGCAAAACTGGTCTGCGGCTCGAAAGTGTTCCTTTGCGTAAATTTTACTACTCATCAATTACTTCAAGTTTTTTAAGAGCGCACCTAACGGATGTAATCTCGACTTAATTGGCGGTTGTTATCGGTATCCCATTCACCTAATTACGGTTAATTATACTTATCCAAATAGGTGGAATGAAATCTCCAAATTCGGCAGTCCAGCAATGCCCTTTTGTTCCTTGGAATATACGATCGGTTCTCAGAACCTTGCCGGTTTCAATCCTGTATTGTCGTATACCACTAGAAAACTAAAATCGATTGATCTGTAATTCATGAATCTAAAACTTAATAAGATTGACTCTCTCCTCTTCCCTGGAAAGAGGGCTTTCGGCGACTGTAAAAACAATTTAAATATTCCTAGAGGAACAGTCGCAAATTGGATCGATCCGGTACGAAACTTGCGTTATCAGCGATAAGACAAACAATTAAACAAATTGAACACTCCTCGTCTCCTAGAACAAATAAGTCAATTCTTAGTAACGAAGCGCCCAACTTAAAACGCTTCTAGATACCGGGTGTTCAGCAAATCTGATCGACTCCACGAATATACGGTGTGGTCATAACTTCGGGTATGAATTTCCAGGTGGAAAATGGGAAATTTTCCAATGTTAATTAAAATACAACTTTTTGAAAACGGTCAAGCTATACGCTACTAACGCAAAATTTTCTGTAGAATTAAACGATTATACAAAAAAGAGGGTAAATGGTATACGTTTGTCCAAAAGTTCGACAACACGTGAAATACGGATGAAATAATTCACCTTCAAGTTAAAATTATCCCGTTAGGAAAATGTAAAATTAACGAACGGGGAACTTTTTTTGATTGTGCGTACCTACCTACATTATAATTATACTAAAGCCTACAGGGGGGTGTAAATTATTGGTAACGGTTATTTTAAAGGTTTACATAACAGATAAGATATAACTTTTTATTGCCGTCTATTTATGGAAATCATTTGTAACGTAAACAACACGCGAAAGCACAAATCTCGGCAGCATCAAACGCTAAAACGCTATATCGCAGGAGGTAAAGTCCATTTTACATTAAATTGCTTGTAATTGGCGTCGTCTAGATCCATACAGCCCAGGCCCATAATCACCTACGTGGGTGAGACGATTGAAAAGCGTGGAAAGCAATTTTGACACGCACATAGTGATTTCATTTCAATGAATAATTTTGTAGCATTTTCTATTGACCTACGGGAGCTAAATTAATTGTCATTGCGGACCAGCATTTAGGCAACATATTTAGGAAGTCAGATCGCATTCGTGGGATTCGCTCCGTTTATACTTTATTTCGAAACGGATCATCCTGAAATTAAGATCTGCAAACGACAGCTTATTTTTCAAGAGGTTCACATTAACTGGGTTTTGAAACTGATTGAAATCTTACGTATTGAAAAAAGTTTTTTTATTTCATAAATTCGGTTCATAAGTAAATAACTGGAAACAATTACAATTGCGTTTTTATGGATGGCAATAATTAGCCGGCTTTAAACTGTCATCAGTAGTAAATTTCTCAAAACAAAATTCGCAACCGATTTTACAATTGCAGACGTCCACATGGAGTAACTAACCCTTTTATGCATTAGCGTCGACTGTGGCTGCGGTTTTCTCGCCACTATCCTGAGTAAATTCGGAAATGTCGCCGACGGACGACCCTTAACTCGTAATTGAACATTGAATGTCGAGTACGTCAATCAGTCATAAACTGAGAGATTCAAGTAATCATTTAAATATTCTACAAGGAACAGAGATAACTTTAAGTGAATATTCGCGCTTCAGGAATTTAAACACCCTTTTTGGAAGATGAGAAAATCTGATGTAGGTACTTTAAATGTCAACCATGTTGATAAATTGATTAGTGAATGGGAAATCATTTGGGAATTTGATGTATATAAAGCTCTTCGCCAGTATTGAATTGTTATCCCACTGTTCTGCTCCCATTAGCGCTGTAGCATTGTTTAAAAAACAATGGCTGTAGGTAATTGGAGTGCGCTTCCATTTCAAAAACATTTGCTTCGCCCGTAGCAGTTTAATCAATTTCATTCACTTCGAAGGACTCTAATTATTGGTAAACGAATTCCTTTCTTTAGAATGATTTAGATCTCTCCCAGTAACAAGGAACTTTTCATATTCGTCCCTAATAATTTAATATTTACATTTAATTTTCTAGATTACCTTAAGATTTCGTCAATATAAAGAGATTTCGAGACGGTTTTTGAAAAGGACGAACGACAACTTCTTATATCCGTTTGGATTCTCAACGTGTACTTTCATGCAAGGGATTTAAGAATACAAAAAGAAGGTCGCGCGAATATTTATACGCCGCCGTGTGTGTGAAATAGTGGAAATTGCACCGTGCTCGAGGTTGGCATAATAATACATCGTGTGCGGACAATTCGCACCCGGACATTTCGCTCCCGGATAATTCGCACCCGGACCATTCGCACTCGAAAAATTCGCTCACGAATAATTCACACCCGGATAATTCTGTAAATCTTTGGTTTATTAAAATTAAATATTTTTAAGAGGCTACTAGACGATTGCCTTTACAGAATGTATGTAGTAGTGCACATATTGGTAAACATCTACTTCATGGAAAAATGTTTCAAATAATAGTTATTTGGTCTTTCATTTTCAACACATCGCGATTCTTTAAGTATTTCCATTTCTTAAATATAATCACGCTGGTTTTTTTTGAAGTTGTATGAAGAGTCTGATATAGTTAAATCCTGTAATTTAAGAAGACATAATTTTTATCTACTGCGCTTTCGTTTTGAGAAAATAAGAATAGGTAACTGAAACGTCTTTTGTGGAGTAATTAAATACCAAATAGTTATACCTAGTTATAGTATATCTACAATATTATGTGTAATATTCGCTACTTTTGAGACGCTCTTAATATTAAAACAAAATCAACATATAATACCGTACATGCACAAACAAAGTGATAAGTCTAAAGTTAAAAATATTTACATTATAAGATCAAGATGAAAATAGAAAAAGGAAGTAATTTTAAGGCTCCCTTACATAAAGATTTCTTAATGAAGACACATAAAAAATTGTTCTTTATTTCTTTAGTTGAAAAGGGTGACAAAGGAAATGAATTAAATTTATTTTAGACAAAACGAGTATGTATAAATGACAATAGAACAATGCATTTCATAGATGGCACTAAATTTGGATAAGTAATTAAGATAATATTATAATTAAAGGTAAATTTGAAAAGACCCCGAAAACACAAATTGCACTTCATAAAGAAACAATAAGAGAAATATCGTAATTACATCCTTTCTATTATTTCTGGAAGATGAATAGGGTTTATTACAAGGTAAAAGTAATTAGGTCCGAAAAATCAGGTTTAAGTACGTATGACCACAACTAATTAGAACTTTAACGCCTGTATAGTATCTTCATTCTTGAACGTTTGACAGAGTGGTATTTTAAAATTTATCTGAGCACGGGTTATGATTTTGTGTATACTTATTTTTTAATTTTAAAAAATTTTATTTCTGGTGGTAGTGTTGTGGTGGTGTTCAGAAAAGGTAAGTTTCCAGTTTTCTTAGAACCAGTTTTACGTTTCTTTGACCACATATGGCTATATGTTGATTATTGGTGACAGTAAAATTACACTAACTGCTTATTTTTTTGCGTTATCTTTGCTACAACTATGGTAGTGAATGAACTTAAAAGTTTCTTTTTGATTTTCTTACTGTTATTTAGTTTATAGTTTGAAGAGATACATGGAAAAATTCTGGCATTTTTTTAAGAGATTGTTAATAAGCAAAACAGTAAGGGTTTTGAAAATCTTGAAACGTTTTAGGAACAGGTCGATATTGATGATTTTTTCTTTTAAATGTTTGTAATTATTAAGTACCTACAGGGTGTTTTTTTGGGAGCTTTAGTTAAACGTTTCTGGGAAAGTAAAATACGTAGGTTTTTGAAAATTTGTACTTAGGAGTTACTCTGAAGGCCGAATCGATGTAAAATATTTTCAAAATGTCCGCACTTCCGGAAACACCGGAAGTATATAGTAATTCCGTTATTTTAAATGGAAACCCCTATTTTTTATTGCATTTTTGGATTCTACGTGAAATTTCAGTTCTTTTGATACCCATATGTCGATATCTGCCATTTATGATTTTTAAGATTTTAAGATTTTTGACTTTAAGAAAAAAAATGGCGGATGCAGATGGTACCTTGATAATTGATTACTTGAAAACGGTTATAGTCATGGCAACCCATTTTTATCAGTGCATAGAGAATGAATAGGGCTTTCTTTTAGTGTACTTAAAAAAAAGTTAAGTTGCGTACAACCGCACCTATGGAGATCAAAATTGAAGAAACTTCAAAATCCATAAACTCAGTTTTTTTAAATGGAATGACCATGTTCTTAATATTGCATGAGATAGAGAATCGAAATTGGCATATTTTGATATTACATGTTCCTATAGCTATCTTTAACAGTTTCTGATTTATTCCCATTTCATTGGATTGATCTCGGAATTGATGTCATTTTTTTTCGCATTTTCTTTTTAGTAGATGGCCATGATTTTATAACAATCGAATTTTAAACAAATCAAGGAATGGATTCTTTAATACCATTGATTCTAGTTCTAGTCTAAATAATTCATTAATAAATAACTCATTTATTAAGGATATAGGACGGAAAATTTTTGAAAAATTTGTTAATCTTACATTTGCAATTCAATTCATTTTCTTAAATATTCTCTTGTAGAGCTTTGTATCACTTGTGCTTCAACCGTTTGTAGTGCATTAGGGGTACAAAATTTCCAAAATTCATAAAATTTCGTTCCAGTTTTAGAATGAATGTACGGAAAGCACGCGCCGCGATTCTGCCCATTTCACCATAAATAACAATTAAATTCCAAAATAGGTGAAACCACTGCGAGTCATTTTTCGATTTTTGGAAAACTTATGTTAACCTATAACAGTGGGTGATGGATTAGTGTCACTAGATTTGTTTAAAATTCAATTGTTATAGAATCATGGCCGACTACTAAAAAGAAAATCCGAAAAAAATAGTGTCAATTCAATAAAATGGGAATAAGTGAGAAACTGTTAAAGATAGCTATAGGAAAATGTATTGTCAAAATATGCCCATTTCGATTCTCTATCTCATGGAATAGTAAGAACATGGTCATTCCATTTAAAAAAACTGAGTTTTTAGTCTTTGAAGTTTCATAAATTTGGATATCCATAGGGGCGGTCGTATGCAACTTAACTTTTTTTTAAGTGCACTAAAAGAAAGCCCTATTCATACTCTATGCACTGATAAAAATAGGTTGCCATGACTACAACCGTTTTCAAGTAATCAATTATCAAAGTACCATCTGCATCCGCAATTTTTTTTCTTAAAGTCAAAATAACTTAAAAACCATAAATGGTAGATATTGACATATGGGTATCAAAAGAAGTGAAATTTCACGTAGAATCCAAAAAAGCAATAAAAAATAGGGGTTGCCATTTAAAATAACGAAGTTACTATCTACTTCCGGTGTTTCCGGAAGTGCGGCCATTTTGAAAATATTTTACATAGATTCGGACTTCAGAGTAACTCCTAAGTACAAATTTTCAAAAACCTACTTATTTTACTTTCCCAGAACCTTTTAACTAAAGCTCCCAAAAAAACACCCTGTATATAGGTACTTCCTTTTTAATTTTTGTATGGTATACCCAGTACTAAAGCAAAACCCTTAGCATTGGTAATTGCGCAAAAAGGAAGATAGGACATCTTTGGAAAGGCTTTCCTTCTCTGAATTTGGTGAGACTATAATTTTTTAGATTTGATATTTTCCAAAATATTCTAAAAGTAAGTTGAGGGCACGCTGTTGTTTATGTCATTGGAAGGATGTCGGGCCGATCACTATGTAATAGAAGCTAATGCGATCGTGCGTCAAAATTATGCAGTTGCAAGTGGTATAAAAAAGAGAAAACTTGTACCTGCAACGTCGAATGCGCTGGAAATGAAACAACTAAACCAAAAAAATTACAAACCCGAATTCAGAGATGGGCGACCTTACCAACGATGCATCATTTAAGATTTTAAGGGTTGCACTGTCAGTGATGCGAGACAAAGACATTAGTGAGCAAGTTTTATTTTAGACACTGTTTCCTTCCATGATCAATTTGACGTGCGAAAGCGTTTTTTGAAAATTATTTTAATTTACAGAAATAGCTATGTATCGTTTCTAATGCATATTATTTAGCTTCGGAGAAATAACACCAAAATCTCCCCATAAAAATTGTTATAATAAAAAATGGGTAGATTTTGGTGTTATTTCTCCGAAGCTTCTTAAGCACCCCCTTGAGAGTCATGGATCTTCAAAATTTCAGTATATTATTTAAATAATAGCCATATAATTTATAGCAAGATCAATTTTTTTCACGATATTTATCAACATTTTTTGCTTTTTTCGTTACTTTACAGTTCTTATCTCTTTAATTTTACGGAAACTCTCAAGAATCTATTTGTTTTACGTTCAAATATGATTATAATTTACTTGAGATTCTTTTAAGACAATAGGTACATACGTATTTCGTATTTATGTATTTATTTATTTATTTATTATCCCCCTCTTGTTCTGGGCCCTCACCACGCTGGTGCCTATGCGGAAGGTCTTAAGTTGTTCCCGGTATTTACCTTACGAATTAGGAAAACAATTAATACAATAGGTGCGAAAGTAATATTTCTGAGAAAAAGTGACCAAATTATGATTAATAGGTGGGATTGCTTTGGTGAGATATCGTTTATTTACATTATAAACATCTATTGAAGTATATCAACAATAAACTCAAATGCAACGTTGATAACGATAACGCTCTTGACCTCAGCGTTCCGTTAAGTAATAAATATTTTTGCAATGGATACAGCATTGTCTCTCTGGAATCTATTGTAAGTAAATTATCTAAACAAATGTGTACAAAACATTAACAATTTGAGTCCGAGGTTTTCCAAGAGATGCATTCCCGTATGATCCGTAAAAAAATGTGTTTATGTTTGAAATTGATGAAGCCGTCCAGTAGAAAGACCAGATCAACGAAATTTTGAGGGACATTTCCGTTGGCCATATAAATTTTGAATAGGCGCTTAGGGTAGAAAAACCAACCGCTGCAAAACTCAGACCATTATAAGTTATTTTCAAAAATGCAAATGACGCATTAAAAGTACTAAAATCCAAAAGCAAAATACCACGCGAAAAATTCCCTGTTCTCCAAATCAAAAATGATAAAACTCCCCTTCAAATGAAGGAATGCAAAAAAGCTTATGCTGAAATGGAAAGAAGAAAGAACTTAGGCGAAAATGTCTCCTGGCCTTTTTAATAACTCTCAACAATAGTGGTTAATAGCAAACGTAGTCGAGAATACAATTCACCTGAAATAAATGCTCCACAAAACTCAAGAAAGGATATCCCTGCACAACAATCTTCAAGGAATCGTCAATGATTAGCTTGGGACGTCAACGGCTACCACAACTTAACAATATTCCTCAAGGACATCATGGCATATGCTAGGTAATACAAATTTATACTAAAGTATGATAAGTCATGATAAATTATTAAATGCTAGAGGTCAAAACTTGCTTAAATTTATCACAAACATATGACCTTTTGAGCTCAGAAGGGCGCTTTTCTGTAACAGATAACAGCACAAACAAAGAAGAGGGATAGTGACACACTAATCAGGTAAATCGGACACAATCGGACATAATTTACACTGGCAAAGCAAAATTTTGACTTGACCACGGATTGTCCGTACAAATTTGATGTTGACAAAAACATAAACGTGACCGTAAATTCAAGAAAACTACATTACGATACACAAATAACTAAATTTCTATACAACATCAATGTAATCCAATTGATTCAAAAAGGATATGTATTAACAAAGTCTTCGGTGTGACACAAGTAATGTAACTATAAAATCGTAGATATCTAGGTCTCAGTAACTTCAAAAACTAATTTACAAAACAACGGTAACTAGTATCTTCGTATAACAGTTTCGTTACACTTGCAGTTAAACAGAAATTTCCAAGAATAAATTACTTCGATGTAAGTAGGTCGCCAGGTAATGTAAGTAGAGTATAGAATGACATGACATGAAAAATGTGCAGAAATTCACTGAAAAAAAATTCGACTGTCAGATTTTCGTTAAAAATATAAATTAATATTCCGGTTCTTTCCGTTTAAACGCGGCGCTCCATCAAT
>NW_022170249.1:52482166-52497639 GCF_008802855.1 Photinus pyralis
TATTTTCATGTTTATTTGTAACAAACAAATGTTGTAATTTTTAATGTGAACTGATAAAATACAAGCATAATTTCGTATCGTAACTGGTGTAATATTTATATTCTGTTGAGAACTGCTGACTGGTGGGTGATTGGTGCTTATTGTTCTATTCATTTAAACAAGCCGTAAGGATTGTTTTGAACGACTTTCGTACTTAAAAATCCGGTTTTTCCCAAACATTTAAGATGCAAATCCAATAATACCATTTATCGCAATACTATTGGGAACACCCCCAGCGTTAATGAGAAAAGTAACATTATTTTCTGAATACACTATAGTCGACAAGTTAGAAGTCGTGTACCGTATGTGTGTTGTCGTCCAGGTATCGTAATCGTTGGGATATCTATCACCTGTAAATTTGTTTTGTTACGAAGACTTTCTTGGAAAATTATTATTAACGATTCTATTGAGTTCTTTGGAATTGGGGATGTACCCGTTCGCTAACAATTGGTAGAAAACATTTCGTATACAAAAATGCATTAAGGGATTTCTTTTGTGGCTTAGATATAGATATTTTGGACGATTTTAAATTGTTGTTACTTAAATGAGGGTTGTTATTGAAACTAATTTTTTTTTTGTGCATGCTTGGTAGTAAATGATATTAGCTTTCTGTGATTTCGGATCGAGTTTTCATTTACTAGCACTGTAGGTTTGGGTTAATCTAATTCGTATTGCGTGCATTGTCCTGGTACGCATTTGTGGCAGGTTATAGTCCTGCTACCCGGTAAGTTATTGTTGTTCGAAGTCATAGGAGTTAAGGTGGAACTATTTTCCTACAGTTAAACCTTGCATGATTAGTATTATTAAGGGGAAGGGGGAGGTGTTGTCTGCTTGGTTCGGCGACTCATTTATTAAGTGTGTTATTGCGCTGGATTAGTTAGAGAAAAGCTGTGATAATTTTGTTATATATATATATATATATATATATATATCCCTAGTTGTGCAACCCAGATTCTTGCTTGCGGGGGGGGGGGGGGGAGACTTGTGAGTAAATGGTTGTCCCTTGAATGAGTGTGTTTATTTTGGCATGCCCGAAATTGTTTACCACCCGCACGTTAATAAGGGAAATATTGCTTGGGGTAAAAAATGACCTCTCATTTTTTTGATAGAAATACACGTTTTAAAGCACCGTTAATCCAAATTAAACAAAATTTCGACGATGTCGGTCCGAAGGTACTCTCATTTCGGGCTAAACCGATTGCAACCAAATTTGGTACGCATATTCTTAGACATAAAAAAAGGACCGAAAAGCTTTTGGTGTGCGAGTAGCGACAGCAAATTTTTTTTATTTATTAAGAAATATAATCCAAATTTTTATTATAGATCCCTTAAATAAAAGTAAACAAAATGCATGCGCAAAAGATTGTACTTTATTATTTTGAACGATTGATATGTTCTAAGTCGTTTTGCATATTATGTCGTAATCAAATTTTATATATGTCTCGAAGCAATCTTTAAATTGTTTTCAGAGCGGCGTGCGTAAGAAGACGAAGGAGGTTCGTGGCGTCGCTCTCGAAAATAAATTGAGAAAAGAGCAACGTGATGAAGGTAAATTGTTTTATTTTATTTAAAAATTTCGATTAGTTTAAAAAACATAATTGTTTTGATTTTTAGCGGAGAAGAGTGATGCGACTTCTTCGACTTCTCACGGCTCTAACTTAATTCTGCCATCGGTGAACGTTGAAAAGGTAGGAATAATATGTTTATTTTTTAAATTACTTGCACACGTTCATTTTAATAACTTAACTTTTATTTAACATTCCAATATTCTATTTGAATGTTCTACATTGACAAATCTGGAATCACTGTTTAATGCAGTTTTGAACAATTTTTGAATAAATAAGCGTGATATATAATTTTATTGCCGAAGTAATAGTAACAAAGTTTGAAAAAATATGTTGAGTTTCGCTATTGGGACGTGCATATTTACAGTCATTCTATGAATAGTTTTGTTATTGATAATAGTACAATATTTATTATTCAGTGAAGTACCCAATTATTGTTTTATTTTGACAACCTACTGTTACATAAAATCGAATACCGAGTATTTCTTCAAAGGACGGTGGTTTCATTCGAACAAAAATTATAAAGAAAAACAAGGAATAAAGTTTAATGTATTCGCGCGTAAAAATTAGTGAAATGGAAATAAACAGCTATTTCTTTCATTATTTTAAGAGGGAAAAATACTCTATTTAAAACAAATTTTATACAAATATTGTGCCGACTTCTGCCACTAATGTTGGGTGTGTTGTGTGTTGTTGAGAATATTTTTGGTGGTTTCGGTATATTTGTTAATAGGGTTATTTTTTATTTGTATGATATTATTTTCTTGGAAGAATTTTTCGGTTTTTGAGATATAGTCTGTGTTATTTAGTATGACTAGACCTGCGTTTTTATCTGCTGATGTTATTGTTAGGTGGTTAGTTCGGATTTTTTGTTGTAGGGATTTTATGGTTTTTGTGATGTGAATTGTATTGTGGTTTAATTGTTTTGGTTCACTAACCTTAGTCTTCCTTAAGATTGTAACGGATTTTTCCGGCTATTTTATGTGTGTGTGTGTGTCTACCTCCCTTGAGTTTAGTACCGTCTCCGGCTTCATCGACTACACCCTGTTCTCTGAATCTCTGTTGATGTGTTGATTTTTTATTTCTTTCTTGAGGAGGGTTGTATATATTTTCTGTTTTTCTTGAGGGTTATGGAATATTTTGGGTAATTTTATTTGTAGGAATTTTGGGGTGACGTTGTGACGTTTAGCTGTGTATAGAAAATTTAGGTGTTGATTGTTTTTGTGTCTCTTGGTTAGCATGTATTTCAGCTGTAGGAGCTTCCTGGATAGTTCCATGTTGTTGACATTATCGATGAAATGCTGCATTGGAATTATAAGGATGCAATAAATTAAACTTGAATGTAGCAGTATACTTATAATTGTTATGTTTTCTTTAGGTAATCGATTTCGGCCCTAGGCCATCGTCAGACCTAGCTGAAATTACATTTGTGAAGTGGTGGATAATATAAAGTTTTTTTGGTTAAAATTTGGCTGAAAACCAAATTTCGCAATTTTAACTACACGCTTAGCAGTTTTATGCATGTCATATATTTGTCCGTACGTGTACTCGTCGCTTTTATATCATTGCTGTTCCTTGTTTGTTAGTCTTCGGACTACTTCAGAATTGACCCCATAGAACGCTGCTTTCTTTGTCGTGATGCCCATCATTGGGTAACACAGAAGAAGCGTACTGAGGAGATTCGTGAGCTACTCACGGCTAGATCCCAAGTACAAGCCTCCCTCGCCCGATCCGGACGACTTTCCCCGTGTTTCCAACACACAAGTAGGCCACCAACCCCCATCCCTAAAGAGACCAGTCCCATCAGTGATAATGGAGAACCAAGACCCTCCTCATCACGAGAATGCCCCCGTCGTTCCAACAGGATTCGGAACTCGAAGCGCCATCGTGCCACGTCCCCTGGAAAACCCAGAGATGCGACTGCACTTCGGCAGGATGAACGCCACAAGAAGACGAGTAACGTTAAACGATAACCCAGGACTTCTTTCGCGTATTTTCGAGCGTACCTACCAGGTGATGGAGATCACCCTTGGAGGAATCCTCCAAGCCCCTATTACGCAGGCTGAGTTCATACGCATGTGCAGAACTCTACTCCTGAAAAGACTTCAGGATCTATCCGAAGTCCAAAATGGAATACGCCCTGCTAACATCCTCGCGATTACGCGCATGATGAAGGTTCCGCAACCTATTGGCGAGTTACTGTATGCCCTAGGACCATATTTCTGTCCACTCAATGGGATACAATACTTTATCTCCTACACCCCAGCCCCCGCTGCCAATGTTCCTAATTGGTATGCACTCGACGCTAATGTCCTCACTAACTTTAAATGGTATGTGGAGATGTGCACCGAGCGCTTCCAGATGGTCGATTTCCCACGACAGTCTGAAGATCAAGGGCTTCCTCTTCACTTCGTCGCTAAGAACGAAGAAAACGACCTTGGCTCAACTCGAGCCGTGCTCAATGCACCACAGCCGTCAGACGGCTTTTTAAGGTTCGTCCATGAAGAGTTCTATGACCAGAACGGTCCAGTTTTCGCGGACTGCGACCTAATCATGGCAACCGGGCTATACATCCCGGATATAATTACGAGTTATATTAACTCGTATGTAAACCACGTTGGTGCCTAACATGGACAACCACTTCTTTTACTCGGATTTGACATTGTATATACAGGGTATCTATAAAAGAACTCCGGGGTTTTAAGACAAAATATTTTAATACAGTAAAAAATGTACATACATGTTTTATACATGATTAGAAAGCTTACATTTTCAAGATTTTTTAACAACTTAGTAAAGTTCAATGTGAGCTCCGTTAGTTAGTTAGTCCAGACGACACTGACTGCCTGCCGCAGCCGTTACGTCATTTCACGGTCAACGCTCCGCAGCGCTGCCAACTGTTGAGAGAAACATTCCCAATTCGTATGAGTAAAACTCTTTGAGCTGCTTGTTTCAAAGGAATTGATCAAATTTTGCTATCTTTTATAGTTTAAAAAATATTAATTTTTTAAACCCCGGAGTTCTTTTATAGACTCCCTGTATAATCTTTATGTTTGATTCCACTTTATTATACGACTTTCGCGTCACATTGACGTGTTAACTTATTTTCATTAAACTTCACCTTTCACCTTACTTTCTTTTCAGCTCCATTTTACGACTATTTTAATTCAAGTTTTAACCATTTTACCTATGTTTCCGAGTATATTTCAATATTACATGTATTTTATGACGGTAAGCCGCTAACTTTATATTATCCACCACTTCACAAATGTAATTTCAGCTAGGTCTGACGATGGCCTAGGGCCGAAATCGATTACCTACAGAAAACAATTATAAGTATACTGCTACATTCAAGTTTAATTTATTGCATCCTTATAATTCCAATGGAGCATTTCAGCGATAATATCCTTATCATTGTATTACCATCGTTGATCAGGGGGACTTTGTTTTCACAAGTCAATTGAATAATACCAACCTGTTTTTCATCGATAGCATGTTGATTGCCAGAAGGTGCTTGCGGTAATTTGGGGATATATATATATATATATATATATATATATATATATATATATATATAGAGAGAAGAGAGAGAGAGAGAGAGAGAGAGAGAGAGAGAGAGAGAGAGAGAGAGAGACTGAGTTGTTTAAGGGTAACATTACGGGATAAATTTAGGACTAGCTTGGCGTCCATTCCTAAACCGAAAATCTGGAGATCCCCAAATAAATGATTATACCATTATAGAATGGAAGTAGTTTACGTCTTTTGTTTTTAAAAGATCAATTACTCCAAGGAAATCAAAGAGCAATTTCCCCAAAAATGACTATGAACATATTGTGGATGAGTCATCTCAGTTATTAATTACAAGGTGAAAGTGACGAAGATGGCGTAAATAAACAAGCAGTAGAAGACAACATCCAATGTCCACTAGAGCCTCTTGAACATTTTTGAATATTTCATTTTTTCCCAAAACCCGGAACTAGTACGTTACCTGAAAGTCAACCGGAGAATCCCGTACCAGTAGAAGAAGTAGGAGAATTGTGAGGGCACCAAGTCGGGTGGTAGTGCTGAAATACCTTAAGACAATGTAAGATATTTTGGCAATTGTCCTCCTAGTACTAGTTTTGAAAAGAAAGACGATGAATAAAACTTTGCTCAATCTTAAATTACTGATAATTGGCGAAATTTCAATGCTGTCATCAAGACTGTTCAAATATCAAGTCGATTGATGGAAGTTTTTGGCAATTCAAGAGAGTTCGAGGGAGTTTCAGTGTTGGTAGTGGGTGATTTTAACCAGCTTGGACCGGTTGGAGGTCGTCGTGCATTTCAAGTGAAGGATTCAGTGTCGACGGCTGCTATGGCACAAACCCCACAGTGGAAGTTATTTAAAATCTTTCGGATTAACAAAATTATGCGACAAAAAGACTATCAAATATTTGCAGAAGCATTAAATCGACTTGCAGTTGGCGAATGTACACAGCAGGACATAGCAATGTGGAACTCTTGCGTTTACAGAGAAATCGATCTTCCACAACAAGCTCTTGATGCTACGAGACTATGAGTATCACACTCACATCACAGTCTATAATAAAAGAATTGTAGAACAAAAAAGATCCGGTGCAGAATACGAATAGTGAGCAGAGCTGAGGATCGCATTCTTGGAAATCCCACGCTAACTAAAAGAAATCAGGCCAAAAAAGCAGTCGAAAATTTAAAAGCCCACGAAGCCCAAGGCCTAGCTCCGGAACTCGATCTTGTACAAAACGTTAGATACATGGTGACCGTTGATATTGATGTACATCAGGATGGACTCTATAACGGTGCCCTTGGCGTTCTTAAACGCATCGATTTTGAGATAGTTCCCGGTCAGCGGGGTCAAGCAAGATCGGGAGCGGTTTGGATTGAGTTCGATTGTCCAACAATCGGAGCAGAACTTCGGAAACAGAAGAGAAGTTTTATGGAAGCTAACAACATTCCCGCAACATGGACGCCAATCAATCGAATCAATAAACAATTTAATGTTCTCGACAAGGGATCTGTGCAGATAGATTTCAATATCCTCTAGTCGTTGCTGAATCACGCACTATACATAAGAGTAAGGGCTTAACTCAAGACGTGACAACAACAACAACAATTTGATTTATTTTTACCGACATTACATAATATGAATTTAGCCGGGATCAAACTTGATTTTGATATAAATTTGATTTAACGTAATATTGATCTTGATTTAGTGAAGTTTAAGTAAAAGTTTTCTTTTTTTTCTTCAAGTTAGCAAAACAAAAATATGTAATAACAATATTTTTAAATTTGAATAAAATATTTCTAAATTTTAAAAGTTCTTTCTAAAACATAGCACTATCACAATTTAATTCAGATCACTTTATAGTTATTAACGTCATAAGGCCGATATGTAGCAAATAACGGACGTGGTTGAAGTTTGTAAACCGAGGCGTCAGCCGAGGTTTATATTCAACCAAGTCCGTTATTTGCGTATCGGCCGTGTGTCGTTCAAGATTTTTCGTCATCCCATTATGTGGAAATTATATATTTCGACTTCATAAAGATCCATCTTTTCGCAATACTTAAATATAATAATTATCTTGATCATGGTATGTTTATGGTCACATGTTAGCGGTTGTCATGGACGCAACTACTGAAAAATAAACAATTCGTTAAAAACGCGTGCTGAGAAGCTCTACGACGGTTTTCCAAAAATATGGACGTAATTGAAGGAAATATCAATATTCCTCCAGACGTATTAGCAGACTCCATGGCTGCAAGTGTCGATTTGCTACCAGAAAAGACCAGGGAGCGATATCAAAAAGAATACGAAGATTTCAAGGAATGGCTTAAGATTAAGAGGATCAATTTAGTAAATGAAGACGTGTTATTAGCGTACGTAAAGGGAAAATCGGAAATGTACTCGCCCAATTCATTATGGACAAAAGTTTCAATGTTGAAACTCACTTTGAAGGTATATGACAACATTGACATTTCAAGGTTGGTAATTTATTCATGTAGTGTATTTATTGTGTATTGGGGATGTTTATTACATTACAGATTCGGAAAATTATTCGCCTTTTTGAAACGAAAGTCTGAAGGTTACAGACCAAAAAAGTCTAACATTTTGTCTGAAGAGCAAGTCATGACATTTTTATTGGAAGCTGATGATGGTGTATGGCTCCTAGAAAAAGTCATCTTAATATGTGGAATATTTGGCGCTTGTAGGGGTGATGAGCTTTTTAAGTTGAACGTGGAGGACTTTGAAGACACCAACAAAAACGTAATAGTTACATTGCGGATCACAAAAAATAAGAAAAGCAGAGTGTTTTTAATTCCGAAAGAAGGACTTTCCTTCAATGCGTATCAGTTATACCAAAAATACGCGGAAAAACGTCCTCAAAATTTAGAAACTCGGCGATTTTTCATTGTCTACCGCAAAGAAAAGTGTGTTAGGCAGGTTGTGGGCATTCATACCATTGGGGGTGTTCCCAGGAAAATTGCTAAGTTCTTAAAATTAAAAAACCCAGAGTTATACACGGGCCATTCGTTTCGGAGGTCATCCGCTCCCATGCTTGCAGAAAATGGCGGCGATCTCCTAGCAGTGAAGGAACTTGGAGGCTGGGATTCATCTGCGGTAGCGGAGTCGTATATTGAAAATTCTGTTTCGAAGCGATTAAAAATCACCAAACAACTATTTCAAAGGTCCAATAGAAACTCTGAAATTACAACATCCATAGCCACAGCTTCTTCATCAAGTGTAACATCAACAGGTGATAGTGGTCCTCAAGTTTCCTACGATGGACTACAGATTTCTAGCAATAATAACTGTCACTTTCATATTCATTATAATAAGTAGTTGTTTGTATTTCAATAAAAGCATTATTTCTTAACGGCCGCATATGCGTCCGTTATTTTTTAACGGACGCCGTCCGTTATGAATGATATTTCATTTGTCAAATGAGTTGAGTTAAATTGAAATAACAGTATGGGATGACGAAAAATAGTTATCAAACGTCAATTTTAGATTTAACACTTCTCATAGCAAATTCACTCAGACAGGACCACCAAACCTTTTCGCCCTCCAATTTTGAAATGTCATTAAAGTTTGTCGGCCACTTAAGACCCAATCTTGCCAATTTCATATCATTCAGTCCCCTGTTTTCATCCTCAAGTGAACACTCAAATAAAATGTGTTCCACGTCGTCCACTCCCCCACAAGTACACAAATCATTATCTCTGTTTCCAAATCTTCTAAGATACTTTCCAAAATTTCCATGACCAGTCACTAGTTGCACTAACGAATAATTTAGATCTTCAGGAACAATTTTCTTTCTATTTTGAATTAATGAAATAAATTTATATGTTAATCTTCCTTTTTCGGCCGAAATCCATCTTCTATTCCACAAATTTAACGAATTTTGATTTAATTTATTTTTAATATATGATAAAGGAATTTCATTAAATACACTTTCTAAATTACTTTTAGCGGCCTCTTTTGCCAATTGATCAGCTCTTTCGTTTCCATGATTTCCAGTATGGCTTTTTGTCCAATAGAATTTTATAATAAATTATATTGTTTTCTTTTAATTTTTTCAAACTTTCCCGAATATTTAGTTTTAGATTATATCTTTTAGATGATGTATAATTTAGTGCAGATAATGAGTCCGAATATATTGAAATGGTCTGATTATAATAGTTTTCTTCTATAAATTTTAATGCTTTTTGTATTGCTAAATTTTCGCTTTGAAATACAGTACATCCCAATTTAAATTTTTCTTGATAAATTTCCAAATTGTTATTAAATATTACAAAAGCTGCTCCAATTCCTCCTTCTAATTTTGATCCGTCCGTATAAATTTTTATCGTATTGTCGTCTTCTTTCGTTCCATAAATTTTATAAGTTAAATTCTGAATTATTGGATGTCCTAAAGCATTATAAGTATTGTTTTTTTCTATTATTTTATTTGCAAATTCCGTTTCAATCATATTAAAATTATTTGATTTTAATATTTTTACGTTGCGTATTCCAAAATTTCCAAATCAATTGGTTTAACATTAGCTATTATCAAAGCAGCCTCATTAGATGTTGTTCTATATGTTCGTGTTATTTTTAAAACAATCATTCTTTGTGCGCTCATTAGCATTCTCTTCTCTCGAACACCCAACCCTTCATACCATATTTCAGAACCATATGTGATTGCTGGTAATATTGCATCATTATAAATCATTTTTAAAATTTTCTTTTTTAATCCCCAATTTATTTTTACTACCGAACCTATTTGTCCACAAATATTTTTACTTTTTTTTGATAAATATTTTATGTGTTCTTTCCAATTCAATCTATTGTCCAAAATAACTCCTAAATATTTCATGTGTTCTTTACATCTAATAAATTTATTATCTAATTTGTAACTCTGTCTTAATTGATTTTTGTTTTTACCGAAAAATATTGCTTCCGATTTTTCTACATTAAATTCCAATTTATACTCTTTCGTCCATTTTTCTAAAGCCATCACACATTTATTAGCTTTTTCTTTTAAAATTTTGTATTGTTTAGCTCCAATTATTAAAATCGTGTCCTCTGCATACGCTATTAATTTTGAATTTTCCGGAAGTTTGACTCTAAATATAGTATTATATAATATTTTCCAAACCACAGGACCACAACAACTTTCTTGGGGACATCTTTTTTCAACTGATTTTTCTAAAATTTTGCTAGTAATGTCAAATTTAGCAATTCTGTTTTCGAAGAAATTTTCTGATATTTTTATTAAATCTCCTGGTAATCTTAATCTTCACATCTCGTGTAAAATTGCCGGTGGCTAGGCGTTATCAAAGGCACCTTTAATGTCTAGAGATATGACTACAATATTCCTGTCTTGCTATTATTTCTTTAATACTTTCAACAACTTTCTTAATTGCATTTATTGTACTTTTCCCCTGGCAAAATCCGTATTGATTATTATTTATACTGTTTCGCACCCACACACAAACACGTGGTACGCCAAGTGCGCCACCCCACGCCAAACGTAGCAACCCCGCTAAAGTAACAGGTGCACGCGCACCTGTTCCTACCCCATCTACAGACGCCCCCGCACGCGTTACAAGAAGCGGCCGACAGGGAGCACTGTAAGGAACGCCGACCCTCACAACACTAGCCACCCCAGTATAACCGTCATCGAGAAACTTCTCATCGGCAAGAAGAGCAACGGGTTACACAGTTGGAATTACTCCTTAACTAACACCCGGGTCTCTGCCTTCATAAGCCGTCGACGTTGTACATCTTTCCGTAAGATTGCCGCGGTAACGATTGGTAGCAAGGGAGAGACTGCCTCCTCAGACGTGATCGCGGTATCGTGTGTTTCTTTGTGTTTTCCGAACTTGTAAACTTCTTTGGTGTTGTAAGGTGTAAATATTTCATTAGTGTTAAGTAGTGTTACGTGTATATAATAAAACTCTAACCGCTAGCCTAATAATAATCATCAACCACCAACCCAACCCCACCAACAATACTGTTTAATTTTGTTAAATGAAAGTCAATTCTTGAAGTTAAAATTTTGTCCAGAACTTTCCCTATAATGACGTGACAGTCATCGATTCGAAAGGTAACAAATTAACGAGACAAAAAGCCCAAAAAGGATACGCAGCTATCTCACGCGCACGGACATTTAATGGCGTATTTATTATTAACGACTTTCAAGCTCCCGAACCTCCAGATTCCAAAAGGCGGTCCCAGACGCTTCGTACATTCGGCGAACGTTCGTCATACGCGGTAGTTCGCGTAGCGTGTGGGAGACCAGTTCGTATTGCTACGGCGAACGTTTTTTATTCGTCAAAGCTTTCCGGAGATTGTCGGTAAAACGGTCCGGTCCATTATACTACCCGTACTTTTTAACAACTTATTTTTACTCGGTGGAGTGATACCAGTGCCGGAGGTAAGTTTTATACGGATTATTACCTCGATTTGAATGAGTTCTTGCTGTTTGATGGTACGAATATTAATTTAAGTCTTTAAATTTAATAGTTATATTCAAAGGCGAAATGGAATGGACAAATGAGGCAACGTTAGAATTTTTGCAACTGTACAAACAGGAAACGGTGTTATGGACTCCCAGAAATCCGGACCACAAAAACCGAAACAAAGTTGCAGATGGGTGGAAGAATATTGAAAACTTTTTACTGGCAATTGTACAATAAATGAACTAAAAAAAAGAAAGATTCCCTGATGCCGCGAGGCGAGGCGGCCCAGCCGCCGAAGCCGAGCGAAGTGTCAATTTTCGTTCGGAGGAGGTAAGTTTTTGGCAAGTCTTCGATCGGAGTAGTCTCTTCGAAGTCCGTTACGTACCCCGGCACCACTCCGTTAACCTCCCATCCCCCCCCTCTCCCCCAAAAAACATTTAAACGTACTCTGTTCGAAAACCGCGAGGGTTAGAACGATGCGGTTTTTTAAGTCGATCTCGTATCGATATTCTCCGACTTTACGTCCGACACTTCCCCCCCTCCCTCTTCTCTTCGGTAAATTTCGTATTTTAAAGGTTATTCGGAAACTCCGAGGACCAAAACGATGCGGTTTTCTACGTCCGCGTCTCTTCCGTATCGATCGGTGTGCGTTCCGGAATCGAACAAAGAAGCGAGGCGAGGCGGCGCAGCCGCCGCAAAGACGTGTTTTTTTCGTGTCTCGATGTGCCAAACGAAACTCGGAGACGCGTCGACGGCCCCGACCGACGTAAAATATCGAGTTCCGGAGTGCCCACGTACGGAGACGACCTTTCGAATCGAAATTTTCCAAAACTTTATCGCGTAATCGATATTCCCGAGGGGGCAACTCGAAAATTCAAAAACGTCCCCGATTCGATCGATCGACACGTCGGACGTTGCATTTTACCTCAAAGGACACGTTACAAAAGGTTTCGTCGAAATACGAGTCCTACTTCGAAAGTTATCCCAAAAATTAAAAAACGAAAAAATTTCCATACTATCCCCTTCCTTCGAAAAAATCGAAAAAAAAAATTGTCAAAAATCGTCGTTTTTTCGACGTCATCTTATGCGTTTTGACGCGGAGATTGCAAAAACGAGAAAAAATTCTAATAAAAGATTTACGGTTTCGACGCTAGAGGGCGCTTTTTGTTTTTCGAATTTTGCGCCCCTTTACAAAAAAATTCGTAATTTCGTCAATATTCGAGGTATTCGAGAGGTTAAGGCGGCGATCGAAAGAGGAAGGACGAGGCTATTCTACGACACCTTCACCTCCCTCAAAAAATCGAAGGCGTCTCCGGGAGAGGTCGTGGAAAAAAAAATGAAATTGCTCACGAAAATGGGCGCAAAACGGGCACTTGCCGGTGGAATTCCGGGGACTTTTCGATACTAAACGATCACTTTGGATGCGACCTTCTATAATTTTGCCCCGGAGTCCCCACGATAGGATCGCAAGTGCGTTAAATCGTAATCGATATGAAAACGGCGATTTTCGAAAAAATTTTGACGAAAAATTAAATTTTTTTTTTTTTTGCCAAAATCGACTCTACACTACGAGATTAGGTGAGCGGTAAAGTTTGGCGAGAATACGCGGTCCCCGAGTGACTTTTTTGGGCACTCGAACGTCGATATTTGTAAAAAATCGCGTATATTTCTTATTTATCGGGAAATCGAAGGTGGTTTTACGCAAATAATCAACCCCCTCCCCCTCCCCCTCCCCCCCCCTTCCCCCACAATTAGGTCAGATTGCAATTGGGTTAGGTTAGATAGACGCGTTAGCTAAGGTCGCGATGTGTAGTTAGGTTAGGTTAGGTTAGGTTAGGTCGACGTGCGCGGTTAGGTTAGGTTAGATCGACGTGTTAGGTTAGATCGAAATGCTCAGTTAGGTTAGATCGCGGTTAAGTTAGGTTAGGTCGACGCGCGCAGTTAGGTTAGGTTAGATAGACACGTTAGGTTAGGTCGAAATGCTCGGTTAGGTTAGGTCGACGCGCGCAGTTAGGTTAGATTGCAGTTAGTTGGAAAGTTAACGCGGCCCATCCTAACCGCGCCGCCGAGAGCTTTCCGACGATACCTCGTACGCCTTCCTGCGACTTTTCGTTACCGAGATTCTCATTTCGGCGACGCCCGACGACGCGCGCCGGCGTCGGCGTCGTCGGCGCCGAAACTTAACACGACCCATCCTAACCGCGCCGCCGAGACCTTTCCGACGATACCTCGCACGCCTTCCTACGACTTTTCGTTACCGAGATTCTCATTTCGGCGACGCCCGACGACGCGCGCCGGCGTCGGCGCCGCCGGCGCCCAAACTTAACACGGCCCATCCTAACCGCGCCGCCGAGACCTTTCCGACGATACCTCGCACGCCTTCCTACGACTTTTCGTTTTTTTACTTTGTTTACCAAACGATTTTCAAAAAGGGTAGTCTTCCATCGCCAAAAATAATCCTAAACGGTTATCATGTACTCTACAATTAATAAAACAATTATTATATTTTTTCAATTAAAGTAATTCACTTACCGAACATGCGAGACCCATTAGTTAAAGAGGGAACTTATGGAATCATAAATTCTCAAAAGCCCCTCTCTATTTGGATGAATACCGTCACTAAAAATAACAAATTAAAATATAACAATATATGTACTATAATGAAACTTACCGTTCGAAAAAGTGGCCCTCATAATTCTCCGCGTCCAATAAGGCATACAAGTCCAATAGCCTAAATACATCACATCGATTAGAACACAACGTTCTAATCGACGTGTTGTATTTATGCAACTGATGTCGAACATCGGGACTTGCATGCTTTATTGGAGGAAGAGTACACAAGGTGATGGGAGTTATCCTCGACCACTTTTCCAATGTAATTAATAACCGTTTAAGATTATTAAAGACAACAGAAGCTCTGCCACTTCTTAAAATATCGTTGGTTCCTATCAAAACGACCAGAGGCGTATTTCTAGGCACAAACCATTCCGATTCGTCACTTCGTGAGCGTTCGACTCTTTTTCTCAATTGCGAAATCGTTTGCCCGCCGATGCACAAGTCCACGACGAGCTTGCCATAAATTCGACTAGTAGAGACACCTTGTCCCTCTACCAGCACTCTTCTCAAAACACTGTCTCCCAATCCAAAAAATGTAGCCATTTTTATCTAACACAAAACAAACAATTAACCAAATTGGATATATAACTATTACAAACAAATTTATTATGAAAAAAAACCTTTGAACTCAAGTGACACATTTCAAGACAAAAACTTCATGAAATGTATTTAGGTGAAACTCCAAATTTGAAAATACACAAAGTTGTATTCTAATCATGCACCACAGTTTTAAGCTGTACTTGCGTTTCGTACACTCTCATAAGATTCAAATAATTAAGTCTCGAACAAAGTGGATCTAAAAGTATTTATGATTTCTCCCTTTGTTCCAAAATTCTCTTATCCACTTTAAACATTTCAATAAACTATTTTAACAATATATTTCAACTCGGGTAAGTTGCCCACCAAAAAATTAACTCTTAGCAAATAAATATTTGTCAATCACGTACGCTGGATCATCTGGTGTCAGACGACCATACATAATACATTACGGAATTGTATTAATACATACACAAATACCGTGTCGACAATATACTGTGATCGAATGGTATTACAAATTGTTGCTCACGTTTTAATAAATCAAATGTAAAACGTCCTCAAAAGAGGTTTCTTCTAAACCAGATTACTCCAAATATCTCCTTCACCTTATTTGCTAAACTCAACGATGCCACCGGTACAAACACGATATCATAATAATGTGTAAATAGCAACACTTGACTAGATCCAAAAAAAATCGATAAAGTGTATGAAAAGTTATAAAACAACTCCAACCTAGTAATAGATCCATTTATC
>NW_022170249.1:52497739-52568477 GCF_008802855.1 Photinus pyralis
TGGCATTCACACTCGTCTTAACACGGTGACCATTGGTCTCCGTCCCACACCGGGATAGGCTCGTGCAATGTCGCGAAGAAACCGCTCGAAACGTGCACTTGGGCCGATTACTCCATTTAACACGTTTCTTCTGTACATCCACTCCCCGATATACGCGTCTCAGAGGTCCAAGGTGTTCAGTGTTCGGAGCTGTTCTTTCAGGTCTCGCCACGATCTCTCCGTTCAGTTGGTGTGGATCCTGAAAGGAGAAACATTAGGTTGAGGAGGTAGTCCGATGTGGAACCTTCCTTCAGGAACCCAAATCGGATCTTCGTCCCTCGGTGGGTTAACGAAGTGGACACTGTGGTTAACCGTGCCGTGACCTGCAAAAACATCATCGACTCGCCTATAAGCCGCCCATTGATCGCAGCATATGTACGAGTCGCTACCAATGTACTGTTGCATAACTGCAAGCAATGTGTCCTGGTCACGATAATCAACCAAGACACCAAACCTTTGGTTCGTTGTTCGGGTATTCCTCCAAACAACCAGATGTGCCTGTACATCATCTGCAGACCGACGTGGTACTTCCTCTTTAAAAGATGTGTCTCGTCGAAATCCACCACATCCGTAGGGCCCGCAATCTGATGGTAGTCGTGCCAAGCGATCTTCCGAGCGAGATCTCTATAATAGCTGTACCACGCAATGACGGTGTCATGCGCCAGCTGAAGGTGACATTCACAGGCTTTTACGCTGACCCCTAATGCAGAATCATTTATAATACATATAGCTTCTTATAATAATCAGATAAATTTGAAAGCAGTAAAATATTCTTACTTTCTACAAAGCACTGAATAATGCGTAGAATGGTACCGGCGCCGATATCTTCAAGGCGAGCATTGAAGAGGAAGGTGTTGCTGGTGGGGGTCAGCCGATGTCCATTTGGACACTTAAATCTCCAACCATATCTCGCTCTATCCAAAACGGTACCAAAAACTTCTCCGCAAACGGGGCAGGGAACATCTGATCCGCCATGTCATCTGGGTACTACGCCGTAACTCTCTAAAAGAAAAATTGCTCTCGCCTTTCGCTCACGTTTAGCTGCTGGGGTGTCGTTCGAACCCAAATACACGGGAAGGGTGTCCATAGTGACGCCGGCTGCCTGAAACGAGCAAGTGCACTGTATATCTTCTCTATAGGAGGCTTAACAATGATTTTTCCAAAATGAGGGATTCTGATTACATTATTTTTAAATAATCCAAAACTTACCTTTTCAAGGAACAAAATCATATGAAAATTATCTTGACCACAACTGCTCACCTTAAGTTGAAAATAATTTAAGTTGCTCGCTCTCCACCGTCCTCGGATGAGTTTTCAGGTCCGTGGGCAGAGTGGAAGTACTCGAGACCCCACATCTAGTTGAAACTTCCCGCAAGAGATTAGTTCCCTCTTGGGAAAAATAAAAAAATACTCGTAGGAACCTGAAATTTTGCACACGTGTACAAGATGTAAAAAAAGTTATGACGACGCTCTTTGTTCGCAAAAACTGTTTTTTCAACCCCTCACCCCTATACAACCACCCTTATGCGTTGCCGTAGGGGGTTGAAATTTTACATTTGACATTTTGGGGGGTGTAGAGCCTGTATATTCATTTTGGAACATATCTGATCATCCCTACCATCGTAGACCCAAGAGCCCTAATCTAACCCATATAACACTTCAAAAAATCGAAAAAAAATTATTAATTGATTTAAGAGGTAATTTCTAATCGCTAACAGCGAGAGGCTAGAAAGCGTACCCTGCAACGAGACTGCGTACTCTGACGTCAGTAGCGCGCTGTGTATAGTTTCTTATAATAAATGAATGAACAATAGTACAAGAGATACGTGATCGTCACCGCTAACCAAAAGATGAAAATTCAATTTTTTTCACATTAGTTATTACATGACTTTACGCCGGTTTAGTGCTCCGCAATTCTACGTTTCAAGTAACGTTGGGCACTATTTAACTAAAATTTTATGATTTTATTTAGCGGTAGGTATTACCTACTAGTACTTTTATTACATCATACATATAGTCATTTGTTGTAAGGGATCGTCTGCTATGCCTGATTACGAAGGACAAGTAAAACTTGTATTACGGTTTCGACGTATGTTTTGAAACGTCATGTTGTACCTAAACCTATATATGTCTATGAAACCTGTTAGCATTTGTAGTTTATATAGTTAAACTGACCTAAAAATTGTCCATGAGTAAATGCCAATAAACAGTCCAAACGGTGGTGGTGAAATGCTGGTGGTTACGTTACATCGCTCTAATTGGAGGGTGTTGCTTGCTGAAAAGTTGTCTTGGGTACTTCTTGTTCTTCCCTGTCAGTTTTTTTAAAGACCTGCCGTCAAGAAAGTGGCAAAGGGTGCAAAAATACAACAGCAACGGCACCCGATAAAATATTTGTAACGCCGTTCCCAAAGGACCTATTTTTTTGTTTTAGAAACTATTGGAAAAGATGCGGGTTTTGTTTTTCCAATTTTCCGTCATTATATGAACAAAATTGAAAACTAATACGGTTGATTGGCGCAACAAAATTTTTTCTACAAAAAACTTAATACGTTTTTGCTCTAAAATAATTTGGAGACAGCAGAATTTATTTGGCACCTGTTAAAAACAATCGAGTGTACTGTGAAGTATAATAGAAAAATACTTCGCTTCTTTCACTTGCTTTAAGAGTAATATTACACGGAATAATCTTCGCATCTTAGGAATCTTGGAAACTGCTCGTCACACAATTTTGCCCCGCTAACAGCTCCAGGATCGTCCACACAATTTGTTTCGTCGTAATTGAGTACATTAGACGGCGAATGTCGTTAGGGGTTTTCGCAAGTATTCGAAATATGCCGCAATTGCTGAACCGCATGTCGATTGGTTTTAGCGGGATACCCCACTCGGCACACAGCTGAAAACCATCAAAAAACACTTTTTGTTTCATATGTCAATGCTGGTTATCCCCGTAGATTTTAGAATGTCTATATTTACGCGGTGGTTCAAAGTTGTGTAGGGGACTCCATATTGTTCAGACGCTTTTCTAGTGCATTTTTTTCGCCTTCACAGCTGTTACAGCCCTCTTCATATAATCGGAGTTGTAGTTTTTCTTCCCATAAGCTCCTAATTTCTTAGTATATGTGCGAGTCATCTGGAACAAATAGTAAATATAACCTAAAAAGGTTCGTCCATTTCACCCCGATATTTGTCTTCAATAAGTAAAATTTTATTTTTAAATGAAGAAATGGACAAATATTTAGTTTTTTATGTACAACGCATTCTTAAGACATTACTTCGATCTAGACAGCCGGGAAAATGATAGATTCAAAGCTTATGTCTGCGTAAACAAACGAATATACATATTTCACAATAGCATATATATGCAGGTATTATATATACCAACAGTATATACAGAGCGTATATATATATATATATATATTTCTGCAGAGCTGGTTCGAGACGGGTTCACAAAGAAAACACACATGGAGCACTATGCGTGAACTACTGTAGCTTACCGTTCCTACTGAAGGATGTGTTTCTCTTCTTCGTTGGTGGTAAATTGTTTTGGGATAGGTTTATTTCGGGTTGCGCCTTGCGTGCCTTGTGTTGGTATTTCGTGTAGCCCCCCTTCCAGTTCACGTGTTGCCTTTTCCAAGCCAATAAGCGTTTTTGAAAAGCCAACGCACACCCGATCGGATATTTAACTGAACCGAAATTACCTTCCAAACACCCTCCCGCTCCCACTCCGTATCAAACGACGAGTTGGATTTCGGTGCAGTCGTCGCACTGCGTGAAGGTGAGGAAGTAATCTGGTTTACGATCCGCGAAAACCCAAGTGCCTCCAGCCATTGTCGAAGATGCTGAGCCGCGTAACTTTACGAATCCATTGCTCATCTCCTAAATTACGTTTTGGATTTGTCACTAGGTTAATAAAATGTTCATTCTTAACGTCATTCTGCCCCTCCAACCGTCGTACCCGCAATACATATTTACATTTAAGGGATTGAGAATATGCATATAACGTTTCCAAATTTGAATGCAAAAATTTATAAAAGACTGCTTCGCCGTCTAAAAGAATACCGCAATAAACAAAGCCTTTTTGAAGTGATCTACGTCACTTGTTTTACTTGCGATTTCCTTGTAAACAGCTTCTGTCGCTTCCATTTTCAATTTCACTTAAGCCGTTACAGAGTTCCCTAAATTTTTGACGCAAATTGTCCGAACTTGCAGAATAATTCACATGTGAAACAGTTTTTCATACATCAATTCAACATAGCCGCTTTTACCCTTCTCTCGTTATAGTTCACAGCAAAGCACTCCGACTCAAGTAATCGCTTCTTTTTGCTTCATTAAATTCAAGGGTTTTACACTCCGATTTTGGTGTGAACGTACGTAATTTGAATGGTGCGCATTTCGGTAGGAAAAAGATCTCTTAATGCTTTCGCGAAATTTTTAATTTCTCAACGACGCGACGATCGCGTAAATTATTCGCGCACTGGATTAAAATTTTCGATAATTGTGGGGTCAATTTGAAAGTCTTCTTTATATAAATAAAATTTCTAATTTTGTTAGTTGTTATTTCTTAATGATCGGTTATACGATGGTTTTAAATACTTCACATTTTAAACTGTTTGTCATTATCACACATACAAAATAGATAATAAAGTATGTAGTACAATAAATGTGGTATACCAGACACTAATTTGAAATACCACTTAGTTTTACTTATGAAATACAATTTATACAAACATTTGTGTCATTCTAGAAAATATACCTTAAGGCCGTCTGACACGATGCTAAATTTTTGGTAAAATTTGTGAATAGAATTTTATCATAAAAAATTTACTTCCATAATTTATTTAACAAAATTATATTGTCTGACACTGTACAAAATTTATCATAAAAATTAGTAAGTGCGTCTGCGCTTTGCATTTTTTTTCTAGGGAATATGGGTTTTTAAGTCAATAAATCTGGTAGTGGTACACCTACACATATAAATAACAAAAATAACATAACCTCTTCTAGTATTTACTTTTTTGATTTTTCATTATTTCATATTATTATCTATTGTGCTACTACTGGTAATTGTAATGAACCGAAATCTAATCGCTAGCTCGGCACTTGCCGCAAGTGTGATTGTCATTATGTCTTGTCTTCTAACAAAAAGGCGTAATAAACGTACTCGAATTTGGAGCAGGAACTGGCTGCAAAGGCGAAACGAGGGTCGTGATGTTTTAAACATGCTAAATACAGAACTTTTACCCGAGGATCCAAATGCATATACAAACTTTCTGAGATTAACTAACGATCAGTTCGAATATTTGCTGTCGTTGATATCAAATGAAATATGCAAACAAGATACACTAATGCGAGAATGCATCCCTTCCAGAAGCAAGTAGGTGATTAAAAAATTAATCATAGGCACTCACTTGTGCTATCATTTTAGATTAGAAGTTACCTTGCGATTCCTAGCAACAGGCGAGACATACCGATCCCTTATGTACACCACTAGGATACATGAAACTACGATAAGCCGCTTTATACCTGAAGTGTGCCAAGCCATAGTCTTGAAATTAAAACCAATCTATTTAAAAGTAAGTTATAGTCCGTATATTATACTGTCAATTTTTACGATATGAAACCTGGTATAGGCACCAAGAACAGCAGAAGAATGGAAAAAAATTTCTCAAGATTTTGATCAATTATGGCAATTTCCTCATTGCGTGGGAGCTCTTGATGGTCGCCACATCACTTTTAGGGCACCCATATCTGCTGGCTCGTATTATTACAACTACAAAGGTGCAAATAGCATTGTGTTATTAGCATTAGCCGCTGCCAACTACAAGTTCATTTACGCAAATATAGGTGTCAATGGACGAATTAGTGATGGGGGTGTTTTTCAGAATAGTAGCTTGTCAAGGGCACTACAAGACAATTCTTTGAGTCTACCAGCCCCAGAGGTATTACCAGGAATGACAGAAGCTTTACCGTATGTTATTGTTGCCGATGATGCCTTTCCGCTGTCAAAGAACCTATTGAAACCCTATCCAGATCGTGGACTCGGCAATGATAGCAGAATTTTTAATTATCGGTTATCCCGTGCTCGGAGAATAATAGAGAATTCCTTTGGAATTCTTGCAAACCGATTTCGTCTTCTGTTAAATCCAGTTAATTTAGATGCAGAAAAAGTAGAGTTGATTACACTCACTTGTGTAGTGTTACACAATTTTCTCGCAACAGACAATGCACAATCATATATTGAACTTGAAGAATTTAATGAAAACTTGCCGAAAATAAATCGACAGTGTGGTAACCGGACATCTATTGCAGCAAGAGATATTCCTGATCATTTTAGAAGTTATTTTAATTCTTCACAAGGTTCGGTGCCCTGGCAACAAAATGCAATAAACAATTTTAATTTGTGAAATTCGTTTTTATTTTACATATGCCTATTATTAACAATAAATACTACAAATTGTTACATTTTTTTAGGGCATCAAACAGTGTGTGTACAATTTTTTCTTCTGTCTGCAAACGAATGGATGTATCAGTAATTCGTTTTAACTTCGACACTATAAATTGAGCCAATGCCTCATCTTCATCTACGTTTTGTACAAAACTTTGCTGCATTGTTGATGAAATTGATGCTAAGGCACTAGATGCTTCACGCATTACATTATCTTCAATTGTTTCTCGTTTTCTTTTCTTTTGAAATTGCAGTCGTTTTGATGGAGTAGCACCATCTACGTCTTTTACCGGTGAAATAGGACGAGAAAGATTTGGTGAATTCAATTGGGAGTCGCGAACTTGACTCGATCCCGTGTCCAATGTATTAGTAATATCGTTGAGACTACCATCTTCTGTCACATAGTACTCTGATGTTACTATCTCCTCGTCGCCTACCTGCGGTGTGTCATCTTCTGCGATTAAGCTATCCACGGCCTGCCGCACTTCGACATGTTCTAACAAAAAGAACATTCGGTTGAAATACCAAATTGTTGGTTTGTAAATCTGCAGGAAAAATGTATAGTTAGTCAATAAATTAGATAATATTGAAGGTTTTGCTTACCCCGTCACCATCTTCATCACCTGCTCCACTACGGCGGCTGCGATTCCACTTCTTGTATTCTGTGAGAAAATTATTCTTCAGTCCGTTAAATTTTAACTTGATATCGTTGATGGTAACAGACGGCTTAAGGGGTTGCAAGACTGCTTGAATTTGCTGTAAAGCATTCTGTCTAGAATGTTTATTTTTATACTGTGCAGATTTTACTGCATATAAACAGGAATGTCTTTGATATTCATCTATCAGCACTTCACATTGCTCCCGCGACCATGACATTGTGCAAATTCGTAATTTAGCACTAAATAAACCGCTCTCGTTCTTTCGCAAAAACGCCCAAAATGAGAATAATTGAAATTAAATTAGATAGGTTATGTGATATGTCACCTACGAAACGCCGAACCGCGTGCGCATCACGTACGCGCACATTTTATAACAAATTTATGCATTTTTTAGAACAGGATCTAAAAAATTTTATACAAACAAATTTTGTAACAAATTTTTGTACAAAATACGTATGACACTATGCAAAATTTTGTATGAAAATTAATCTGCAAAATTTTGTAAAATAGTGTGCAAAATAGTGTCAGACGGCCTTTAATCATTATAAAAAAATGGATTCGGTACGCAAAGTGAAATAGTTTGACTTGCCACCAATGGTGCGAGTAATCTGAAATTATATAAAATATCGAATTGATATATTGTGCTTAAGGTTAACTATATACCTACTATAATTAATATATGTAGATATTAAAAAGTTTAATACTTATTTTTAACTAATCAAAAAAGAAACAACGTACTTGATTTCATGAGAGTTGGGCTTGGATGAGGTTCCAAATAAATCGTAATTCCCTCAAATTGGGGTGTAATTTATCTCTAAAAAAAATGATCAAAACGAAGTTTCCAGCATTATGTATACTTACGCTGTGCAATAACATCAATTACATTTATTTTACCGGGATTTCGAACGTACAAATCTACGATACACCGACTAAATAAATTTAATTGACGCCGTTAGTCTTCATTTGCTGGATTATCGGCGGCAACCTGCAAATATAAAAGTGGTACTTTTGCACCGCGTCCCTCCAAAACTCGCACCAACAATTGCAGCTTGCGTAGCAACTGCTTCGCCTTTCCTCTCTTCAGTATATCGTTGGTGTCGATCATAAACACTAGCTGTGCGTTGGTGTCGATTCTCCATTTTGATTTTGCCCATGCTCTGAAGTTCACTTTTGTGGTTAATTGATAGTCTACCCCGGCACAGTGAACTAACATCCTCGGACGGATTTCTCTGAAATTGTACAAAATCAAAAATTCTATATTACTTTGAATATACTTACTACATGAAAATTTAAAAAAAAGTTACAAAATAAATATTAGACGCGAGAGCAAGAACACCACCAACGGTAACGTATCTCGCTTTGACCACTTGGGGTACTGTCGGTACATGTGTCGAATTTAAAGAACGAGTGAATTGTTTGTCTCTTACGCAGTTGGGTCGAAGCCCCCTTTGAGACAAGAGCCGTAAACACGCGACCAAATGAGGACTCGAGCATATATGAAATTAAACCTTTAATTATGTGGCTCTTTCCGGCACCTGCTTCCCCGACGACAGGGAACATAGTCTGGTGCTGGGATTCGAGGGACGAGACTTCATCGACTTCTACATCGGCACTTTCGTATTCGGGGAACTCCCATGACGCGATCCTCGACAGTTTTGAGGAACGTGTTAATTTCAGCACTCCGAAAATAATTATTACAAGCCAAACTGTCCTGTGAATTCTTTTAATTTATTGTGTCTTTCAAATCAGTATTAGTTAAAAAAGTTAAAGCAAGATTTTTCTCGTCCCACAGTCCGAGCGCTTTCACGTAGTGGAGCGGGAGTGTCAATCGTGCGAACGCGTTCGTTGGGGCGCCGATAGTATGCAACATATTGTAGAGGGATTATAAGTAGATATCGGTTGTGCGAAACGCCGAACGGAACCAAAAAGGGATACGTCATAATGACTGCTGGATTTCCGTGTCGAACTACTATTCTTTTTTTTGCATCCCTCAGTACGTTTGCGCTTTCTTGCACCGATAGATGTTTCTGACGACGAATCTTCCAAGAGCGGGCGCATCCTCCACGTTCCTTGCGGTCTCACGATGGTGGAAATACTTGAAATACTCGCCGTACGTCAACGCCAACAGATCACGCTGCCGCGACAGGTACTTTTCGAATTTGTCGTCGTAAACGATGATCTGGTGCGTGCGGCATTTCAGTACTCTGGCCTGGCAAGAAAAATGTACGGGAAAATAAATGACTTCAAAATTTGAAAAGGCCGCTGGATACTGAAGCACAAAATCGGCAGCCTCCACGGCTCCCACGACGCGATACGTTGGGTATCGTTCGCACTATTGCAAATGCATCTTTAGTAACACGGAAATGTTTCCTAAACTCTTCCTCAGAATAAAAAGGTACCACTTCTGTTACAAAGTTGGATATCCTAACTCTCCTATTGTCTTTCTGTGCAAGAACATAAGTTTCATCAGAATCCTCAGAGCTACTAAAACCCCTTAGACTTGCTCCTTCACTTTCACTTGTAGTATCATCACCATGATCCTGTGTAATGAGATAAAAATAACCAATTCCTGTATTTCCTAACATTTACCTCCAAGAAACATTCCAAAAGTAAGAATTCCATAATAAACAATTGTTTTAAAGGTTATGTACAAGAAGTAATCAGTTCCAAATGTTTTTCTAGTTTTTTTCTTTCCATACAAGTGAACTAATTTAAATGAAAGTGAATGTGATTTTATAATCACATGGATCACCAGAAACGAATACGCTTATTATTTTATTATTTTGTGAAACTAGATCGGATTGGAGCTCGCGTCGCTCGCTCCTACCGATCACGGCGTTTTGTTATCACACGCCGTTTTTTGTGGTTTTCCGCTTGTAAATTTTTTTTTTAGCCCGACCGTTGTGCGATTGTAATTTGGGTGTGTTTTTAAGTGACGTTGGAATTTTATAAAATGCGAAAAACAAAGGAAAAGAATTTTGATTCGGCTCGAAAAAGCACCAATATATCGATAGTTTTTTTTAACTCAAACTCGGCGTATGTGTTTGTAAAAATGCGTAGCATTTTAAGACTCCGCTAGCGCGAGTTGATTTCCCCCTAATTCCCCTGAAAATGGGGCATTTTTACGTTTGTGTTTGTATTTTTTCGTTGTAATATAAACCTATTGGGTTTTGGATATTGTATGCTGCGTTGTTTCGTTCCATGCTATAGGTGACATGCGATTTTGTTGTATGTGTACATCAATTCTTTATCATTTATTGATATAAATAAGAAAGGTGGGTTTTGTGCATGTATAGTACGATTTTTTACGTAAGCATTTTGTTTGTTTTTATTAAGAAGGATCTACCATAGATATTTGGATCCCAATTGTTCCATATATAAGAAAGTTGCGTTTTTGCGGGTATGGTTTCTATTTGCTTGTATTAGTGGAAGCTATCATACAAATTTCTGATCTGTTGCGAATGTTATATTCGGAGGTTTGGTGATTGGGGGCATTCGTTTCGACCATTTCTGGATTTCTATTTCTATTCCGAAATCCAATTCTCTTAGCGGTTAGGTTAGGGCGAAATGTACAGTTAGGTTAGATTGTGGTTAGGTTAAGTCGAGACGATACTTAATTGTTGGTACATCATAATTTTGTAGTAGTTTTATAGTTGAAATGTAATAAACACATACACCGGTATCTAATTTTTGAATTTACTCAGGTACGTTCACGAAAGTCCCGTGTTTAAAGCTAAAAATACAATTTCTTTTTTCGATACTGAAGCTGCGCCCCCTATGGAATAGTATTTAATGACGCTCCTCTTATGCGTTAAAATTTTATAGGTATACGTAATTTTTCAAGTTTATGTTCCGCCACTGTACTAAGTTATCTTGCGTAAAGTGTACTTAACCTGAAGTAAAAAGATGTTTTCGTTTAGAATTATTTTATATTATGGCATCTTTATATCGTAAGGTGAGTGTATAGGTAATATTGAACGTTTCTATTATACAATTTTGCTTGTACTAATGTTTGGTATAAATTAGGTAATACTGTATGTAGTTTTATAATCTCTTATTCTTTATTACCAAAAATTTCATAAAAACTCAGGCAAGGGTACCTATACCTTTCTCAAATAGTATATGTTAGTAACATTAAAATATATTGTGGAGTGTATCGTTTATTTATTTTTTTTAGAAATTTTTCTCACTTGTTATTTGTTGGTACAAACATTAATGCATGGTTTCAGAAACGATGATTAAGGTTAATCGTTGATTAAAAATATTAGAATGTTAGCCAGTTTCGATTATTAGGTTAGTGCCCGGTTTCACAAACGACAATTAAGGCTAATTAACGATTATGGTTAATCGACGATTAAAAATATTAGAATGTTACCTATAGTCACCTTTGATTATACACTATTTTGTTTCCCATTCTAATATTTTATAATCTGTGATTAACCTTAATCATCTATTGTGAAACCCGACATAAATGTTGTAACAGGTCATTTTTATAGCAAAAAAGTTAGTAGGTGTTTATTTTTTGTTCGATAATATAAATACAATGATACATTTGTTTTTCAGTTGAACTGTATCTTCTGTTTTTTAAATATACGTAATTCTTGATGTCAAGATTGTACAACTGTATCTACTCTGTTTGGTAAGATGAGCGTAAAAGTAATTTTTATTTTTAATATTATTGTTTTGTTATAATTTAGATGTGTAAGCTGAAATTATCGGAGTCCAGTAAGTCTTCCAATAGATGGAAAAGAAAGAAATGCATAGAGGTATAGAAAATTTAATTATACAAAATAATGAATTGAAAAAATGAAGAAACAATATTAAATGATAATGAAGAATTAAATGAAATCAAAAAATATAGAAAAAAAATTAAACGAATGAAGTTGAGAAAAATGAAAATGAAATAGAAAAAAAAAAGAACAGAACACTTAAAATTAATTTCTTTGCCTTCCGTAAGGCTTATTTTTTTTTCCTGTAAACGATAAGTTAGAATTTTCATTTAATTGTTTGAAACTTACCATTTAGGAACAAAATTTTGATGCGGCTGTAAATTTGTATCGAATTAAAATTTGTGATCAAAATGAAACGTATATTTACCTTTTTTTTATAGGGTCCTTGCAAATAAGGACCCTATAATCGGTTGGCTGTAGGATGTATTGGAGCATTTTTTTAGTGATGGCAGGGTCCAAAGCTGTCCCCATGCCGGGAATCGTTGCAATTTTTTGTTAAAAATTCGTTGCGATAAACGGATCTATACAATTTTTTAAGCACTTGTATAGTGCTTGTATGCTTAGTGCTTCATTTGGTGCCATAAATAACAAAGCGAGTTTGATCCCATTTGGGCAAGGGAGGCAAATGTGGGAGTTCGTGGCGTTTGTTTTTGCCCATTCCCATATATCAGGTGTTCTAAAATATTGTACGTTAATTTTATTGTTTTGTAATGTAATTAGTAGTTGTGTAAGGTTAATTTAAGCATTAGAATAAATTACTGTACTTACTGTTAAGTTTTCCATGGCGTTTTCCATTTTTGAAAGATGTAGGGGAAAGTGGGGCAAAGCGGAATGATACTTTTTTTTTTAGTTGACGATCTTAATATTTAAAAAGAAGGTGTAAAAAAGCTGCCAATCAAAAGTTTATATCGTCCTTTAAAAAGGACGGTGATATATGATATCTAAAGTGAAGGGTTTTTCAAAAAAAAAAATCAAAAAAAAAAGAAAATTATTCCTCTTTGCCCCTTCAGTGGGGTAAAGTGGAACTCTATACGAAGCAAAGTGAAATGGAAAATTTTATTCACAAAAGTCGCATACAAAAGCATTTTTAGACTGCCTGTCATAGGCGGTACATTTTTCGTGAGCCCATCCTTCGCAGTGACTGCACGATATCCAGCTTTCTCCAGAACTAGATTTCAGGAATTCACCATCGCAAAGAATACATCTTGTGTCATCATCATTTTCACAACCTTGTGCAGAAACGTGTCCCACCCTTTTGCGTTTACCTTGATGATGTCCCGGCTTGCCTTTTTTTTTGTTTCCAAAAAGTACTTTTACAGTATTATCTATCTTCTGCGGATCTGGAGCTAGACTATTTTTGTCTAACAGTTCACGATAATACGGACTTGCAGTTAACACTGCAGTTTTTCCTTTATTACGAGTTGGTTTCTGTTTATTAGTCTCCTTCACCTGGGGCACTGGTATTATGTCACGTGGACTGCAAATTTGGTTTTGAGACAAAATGCCAGTTTCCTTTAGAACTTTTGGAGAACGGCGAGGAGAGGCTATATTTGAAGAACAAGAAACAACTGAGGAACAGGAGACTGGTTCCAAGACTACTTTTGGGAAACATTTAGGCTTTTTGTCTGCATCCTTGCTGCAAGAAGGGAGAACTTTTTTATTAACTTCCTTATCCCTATCAGTTTTTCTTGACACAACATCTTTGTCGGGAGCTAGTACCGCTACTATTTCTGATGAGCACAATGGTACCTCCACTTCTTCTTCAACATCTTTGCTGCAGGAAGGAACAGCTTTTTTATTACTTTGCTTCATGTGAAATTCGTGATGCAATACATGATGCACCCTCTCCGTCGAAATGCCCACACTATCAGCTAACTCACGCACCTTTATACGCCGGTCTCTCATTACCAAATCGTGGAGTTTGACGATGATTTCTGGAGTAACAGCGGAAATTGGAGCTCCAGGCGCGTCGGCTAAGCTCGTTCTGCCCATTTTGAACTCGCTCACCCACTTGCGAACTGTTTCGTACGAAGGGGTAGAATCACCCAACGTAACTGATGTCCTTTCGTGAATCTCCTTCGCCGACATCTTCTTCAAATAGAAGAAATATATCACACTCCGAATTCTAATTTTATCCATTTTTAAATAAAGGTCGAAACGCTGTCATTCAAACGACTGCCAAAACAAAACAAATGATTCCACATGCTTGATATTTTACATAAGTACTTCACAAAGATGTACCTTTAAACTGGCGCCACTAGATGGCGGTCTGATCATTTGAACATTACGAAACAGGGTAGATATCAAACGACCCTCGTAAGTAATCCCCTTAATTTATATCATCACTATCTATCAATTTTAGCAGATCGTCTTCGTCTTCACAGTCCAGTTCAAAATTGGAATCTGAGGAATCGGCAATTTCTGATTCTGAAGATTCTGATAAATTTCGTAAATGTTTCTTTTTTTGTGTTGTTGAAAGTTTTTGCGGAGGTTCATCAACGAGTTTTCTTTTGGCCATCTGCTTTGCAGAATTGTTTTGTTTTTGTTCTTTGGCCTTTTGCAGTTCTTCTATTCTTATCTTCTCAGGAGTACTTGTGTAAATGCGCGACTTGCCTTTTCTGGAAGGTTTGGTGTTAATCCTAGGAGGAGCTTTTGGTAAAGGTCTAATGTTATGGAGTTTATTTGACAGCATATCATCAACTTGTAGAATGTCTTCTAGTACAGGATTAACTATTTGCTTTGAATGATCATTTAAATCTTTAGAAACGTCTTCCGAAGTTTCCACAATGGCGGAACTGTCTAGAATAACAGGAAGTGTAGGGTCATCTCGATCGGTGACTGACGCAGTGAAAAAATCTGAATCATTAAACACTAACGTGTTAATTGGCCATAATCCAGACCGTAAAAAACTTTTAACAATATTAGCTGCAGTAAATGATTGAAGGTATGTCTCGGCAGTCAATCTTGCGATGTCACTTATTTTAATAATTTTTCCAGGATTACTCAGCATGTGGTCATTAAACGAAGCTTTGCATCTTGTTTTAAATGGTCCATAAACACATATATCCAGTGGCTGCATCCTATGCGTGCAGTGTGGCGGAAATGACAATAAAACAATTCCTTGTTCTCTGCAATAATTAATCGCATTTAATGACGCATGTGTCTCATGGTTGTCGAGAATTAACAATATTGGAGAGTCAGGTGTGCAATTGACAAACTTCCTAATGTGCTGTAAGAGTTTAACGAAAAGTTCTGCGGTCATCCATTCAGACTTTGATCCGTACGCTACAGCACCTTGCATATATTCGTCCTTCAATCTGGTTCTAGGAAAAATATATACAGGAGGAATAGTGAGACCGGCAGCAGAAATAATCCCACAAAATGTAGTAAGTGTTCCCCTTTCGCTAGAAACAATTTGGCCAACTTGCTTCTTGCCTGTTGTGGCAATCACTTTGGTTGTTTGGAGTACTGTTGTTATGCCAGTTTCGTCTGTATTAAATATTCTATCTGCAGTAAAGTTGTATTTCCTTTGGACCTCTGTATAATTTGCAAAAAAAGACTGACGTTATGCTTATTAAAGGCACTAGCACGAGCTAAGCTAGTATTTTCTGGCTTTCGATATGATAAGCCAGGGTGCCTTTTCATGAAGGAGGCCATCCAGTCTTCGCCAGCCTCTTTCCTGATATTCCAAGAATCTGGTACTTTTTTTTTAAATGAGCCGCGTAATCATAAGCCAACTTCTTTGTAATATTGTATGTTAAGCCAAAATGTAAATTTGAGGAATCAATTAAATATTTTTCTATCTCTTTCTCTTCTTTAATTGTAAATACTTGTCGAGTCGCATATTTGGAAACCGCGGCTTCTTCGTCGGATGAGTCGTTTCCAGAATCTTCTAAATTCTTACCACTTTTCAAAAAAGATTTCACTTTATCATGTAATGTAGATTTTTTTATATCATATTTTTATTATAATTTAGCTTCTGAAGCGGCAAAGAAGATGGGAATGCTGTTAATAGTTGCAGGAATAAAAGAGACGCGTGTTGCCCGAAGTACTGTATTTTACATACTTCACTAAAAGCAAGCGATGCGTAGGCAGCGCGTAACAAAAACAAGAAGAACAGATGTCGCTACTAGTGGGTGAATTTCTGATATTTACAACACCCCCACTTATCATAAATTCACACAAATTTGTACTTTTAATCACTTAAACCTAAAGCTTTTACAAAAGTCATATGTTTTCGATTAGCTAAAGGCTTGGTCAACACATCAGCTACCATTTCATTTGTGGGAATATATTGTATATCTATTTCATTGTTGGCGACAGCATCTCGTAAAAAATGGTATCTAATATCGATGTGCTTTGAACGCTCGTGAAAAACTGGATTGTTAGCTAATTTCTGAGCACTCTGATTGTCATTATGTATTACAACACAATCCGATTTCCCAGTCAGTTCGAAGACAAGTTTATTCAAGTACATGGCTTCCTTAGCTGCTTCGCTTAAAGCCATATACTCGGCCTCTGTCGTTGACAAAGCTACACTTCTTTGTTTACAACTCCTCCATGAAATACAATTTCCATTTAATTTAAAAACGTATCCAGTGTATGATTTCCTATTATGCTTGTCAGAACCCCAGTCAGCATCTGCAAAACCAACTAAACCTGACTGATTGTCAATGAATTTCATGGAAAAGTGTTTAGTTCCTTTTAAATACCTTAACAATCGTTTGGCACACTGCCAATGAACCTTCGTGTAACAAGTATTATACTGACTAAGTACACTTACGGCATAAGAAATATCAGGACGAGTCATGACGGCCAGATACATTAAACTACCAATTAACTCTTTATAAGGAAATTTTTCATCACAAAATTCACCGTCTACATTGCTTATACCAATATTACTTTCCAACGGAGTATAAACTGCTTTACAATCTAACATGCCAAAACGTTTTAAAATTTCATTGATGTAATTTTCTTGATCAATAGCAATGAAATTTTCATTATGATTTTGAGTAACTCTTAATCCTAAACATTGCTTAACATCTCCAAGATTCTTTATCTTAAAATGAGTTTTTAAATTACTCTCAAGAAACTGTAGTTCAACACTATCATTACAGAAAACAAAAAAATCGTCTACATACAAGGCGATTATCGTTAGCAAATTGTTTTCACCCCTTTTAATATACAGACATGGTTCAAACTTTGAATTTTTGTAATGAATATTGAGCAAAACTGCATGAACCTTTTCATACCAAGCACGGCTGGCCTGTTTTAAGCCATACACAGCTTTGTTCAATTTGTAAACCTTATTTCTACAATGTTTAACAAAACCTTCAGGTTGCTTCATATAAACATTCTCTCTTAAAATACCATTAAGGAATGCAGTACTTACATCTAAGTGAGTAATTCTTAATTGTAACTGTACACCTAACGATAACAAGATTCTTAATGTTGAATGTCTAACAACAGGCGCAAAAGTTTCATTATAATCCACACCTTCTTTCTGTGAATAACCTTTTGCCACTAACCTGGCTCTATAACGAACATTATTTTCACTATCACACTTTAATTTAAACACCCACTTGTTTTCCATTATCGTAGCGTTTTCTGGAGGGTCCACCAACTCCCAGGTACCGTTCTCCTCGAATGAGTGAATCTCGTCCAACATCGCCTGTTTCCATTTACAGCCATCCTGCCCGGAAAGCGCTTCGGTAACAGTTTTTGGAAGATCTGCATTGGATGGTCCTTCTACAACATTACTACCACCTAGATATGTGACATAATCATCCCATACCTTTGGTTGATGAGGCCTCTCGGTCCTTCTCGGAAGTTGCACTGCGATAGGTGTCTCCTGTTCAACAACTGTGTCGGGTACATACTCGCTATCTGTGTCTGTGAAGTCGACGGTGTCTTTGAGGTCTCCTTCAGAAATGGATTCGTCTGCACACGAATCTTCTATGTGCTCGTCTTCCACCCCCACTGAATCTGGTACCTCGGTGTCATTATTCGTTGATAGTGTTGTGTCGATGTTTTCCATTATCATCACATCTCGACTGGTCGTTACCTTTCTTGTAACCGGATTATAGCAACGATAGCCTTTAATACTGTCGTCATAACCCACTAGAATGTGCTTCACAGACTTGTGATCCCATTTCCTCCTGTTTGCTCTCGGGACGTGAACCATAACTACACTGCCATAAACACGCAAATGGGAAACGTTGGGTTTTTTGCCAGTCCAGATTTCATATGGTGTTTTTGAAATGCCTGCTGATATTGAGCGATTCTTCAGATAACAGGCTGTATTGCATGCTTCCGCCCACAAAGACTTGCTTACATTCTCGTCAAACATCAAACACTTGGCCTTTTCAACCAATGTTCGATTGAACCTTTCAGCCAATCCATTTTGCTCAGGAGTGTGACTGTTAGTTCTCTGGTGGATGATGCCAGCATCCTTGAGGTACGCCTGGAAATCCTTGCCGCAATACTCTCCTCCATTATCGGTTCTCAACACCTTGATTGTTACATTTTGTTGGTTCTCAACTAATGTCTTGAAATTCTTAAATTTTTCGAACGTCTCATCTTTGGTCTTCACAAAGTAAACAAAGCACATGCGGCTGTAGTCGTCGATAAATGTTAAAAAATATCGAGCACCTCCTAACGATACTGTCTCCATTGGACCACAAATGTCGCTGTGTATTACCTGCAGTACTCCATTTGCACGGGAACCTTTGTTAGGGAACGATGTTCGTGTTTGTTTGCCCTGACAACAAACTTGACAATTGCTTACATTAGCACGACCCTTATAAACAAGCCCTTCGACCAATTTACTTGTTTTATTTAAATAGGAGTTGTTGATGTGACCCAAGCGTCGGTGCCATACGTTACTGCTTGCCAATAAACAACCAGCACCATTATTGGGGACATTCAGCTTGTATACATTGTTGTTCAAGCTAGCCGTTGCCACCAAAATGCCCTTTGGATTGTACACTTCGCAACCATTGTTGTCGAAACATACCTGGTTACCATTACTGATGAGTTGTGACACGGACAATAAATTTGTCGTCAAACCCGGGACATATTGGACATTCTTCAATAAAACGCGATACTGAAGGTCAGCAGCCACAGTCTCAATTTCAACATCACCGGAACACTCAACAACAAGTCTCGATTGGTTAGCTGCAACAATGTCCGATAAATAAGGCTTACTTACATTCTTAAGCCATTCCTTATTCGCAGTCAAATGAATGCTAGCACCACTATCGATGTACCAGTCTGAAGTAGTAAACTGTTCGGTTGAAAAGACGGCACTAAAACCTCCTTCATTTTTGTTGTTGTTGTTGGGACATTTTGACATGTAATGTCCATTCTGCCTGCACTTAAAGCACACGATATTGTTCAAGTCCCTTTTGTTTTTGTTTACCGAAGCTGTTTGCGAATTGGTTGCAACATCAGCTGATTCTTTGGCACGCGACCACGAACCACTAGCGCCACCTTTCGATCCCTTACGGTGACTCGATCTGTAGTTTGTCTTGCTCGCTACTAAAGCACCACTGTTGTTACTGCTGCCATCTATCTGCATGTCTAATAGCTTGGTTTTAATGGAGTCCGTTGTTATGCTTATACCGGAATGCTCAACCGCCATTATCATGGGAGAATATTTCTCTGGTAATCCTGCTAATAACAAGGATCCCACCCACTCTTCATCAATACTGAAACCGGTACGGCGTAACTTCTGCGATGTTTCGACTATTTGATTTATGTAGGATTCCATCGAGTCGTGATTTTCCAGTCTAGCGGATATTAATGTACGCAGGAGCCCGATTTTCCGCATAAATCCATTGTCGTCGTACAATTTCTTTAAATTCGCCCACACTTCTTTAGCCGTTTTCGCCTCTTTCACGTGCGGAAACAAAGAAGGATCTATGGTTAGAATTAGTTTCGCCTTCGCCTTCATATTGAGAGTAGTATCTTCTTCAGTGCCATCCATGCATTTACTTAATCCTTCAAGTACAAACACATTTTCCACGGCAAAAGACCATTCGTCGTAGTTCTCGCGACCAAGAAGCTTTGGCACACTGGTCAAGTAGTTGACGGCCATTTTGTTGAACGACTACACTTAACGGACACGACACTAAACTGCGTTTAATTTATATTACCCTATTATTTACGCGATTCTCCTATCTTCTATGACACTGGGCCCATAACCTATTATAATTTAGCTTCTGAAGCGGCAAAGAAGATGGGAATGCTGTTAATAGTTGCAGGAATAAAAGAGACGCGTGTTGCCCGAAGTACTGTATTTTACATACTTCACTAAAAGCAAGCGATGCGTAGGCAGCGCGTAACAAAAACAAGAAGAACAGATGTCGCTACTAGTGGGTGAATTTCTGATATTTACAACAATTTTACCGCAACTTCCCTAATTGATAATTTATTAACAACGTGGTCTCGTATTGCAGATTTTATTGTTATCTTCGAAACCTCTTGCCTCAAATTTTTTCTTTTGTAGTGGCGAACCATCTGTAAATAATGTAATGCTGTACCATTGATCCAAACGGGGCACATTCGGACAGTCCGAAGCTGCCCCGGCGGTTTTGTCCGGATGTGCCCCGGAATGCCGCATTTTTTTAAGCGGTAAAATTTCGGTAAAGGCTTGGCTTTAGCATTTGAATAGTATAACCCCAAAATGCGAAAAACATTGACTATTATAGTGAACAAACTGAATTTTGTAATATTTTCCCAACTGCGTGTGTACACCTTTATGACTAATAAGTAACAAAGTATATCATACCTTACAAAAACACCAATTTCACTATAAATTTGCACAAAATCACGTTAAACCGCCAACGTTTTCGTGAGCCACTTATACACACTAGAGAAGAGTATTACCAACTGCTTAGCTGTTTAACACACCCTTAACGCGGTAAATTTGAACTGTCCGAATGTGCCCCGTGTCCGAAAGTGCCCCGGTCTCCCCTACTGATGGCATTCCATTTGGATCATAATTGCCACGGCCGTACCATGAAAACATAGACTCGTCGACACATAGTTTGTACCCTGGTTGAATAATATCACACCATTTTTCATGTAGCATGTCTATTAGGGATTGTATACACCTCCATCTGTCATCATTTTGGTTTTCTTTAGAAAAGGATAAATGTTGAAGAACATACTCGAATCGGTGGTATCCAATTCCAAACCTTCGCCCAAACGCAGGTGGTGGAAACAGCATATTTTCCTCTTTTGTGCACCAATACTCCCTTCGACTGTGTAGAATATTTGTGCTCATAGCATAAAGCAGACCTATGAGTTTGAAAAACTCACCCTTGTCAATCTGTTTTGTTTCGGGATCCACATCAAAATTACAGGCCTGAAGAATATTGTCAATATTTTCTACTGGAAAAAATAGGAGCCACATATCCAGTTCATTCATATTATGGATATTGGCGGTGCGCAGTATTGGCCTATATTTATTTTCTGTATAATTATCTACTCTATTGACTACTCCAAATTTCCAAATAGTATCGTGCACCAACACATTCTCCATTTCCATTTCAGATGCCACATTAACATGATCAGCAACTTCAGCATCCTCATCATCTTCTATGTCACTATCACTGGAAGAAGAGGCACTTTCATGGTATTCTGGTTCACTACCAAGTAAAGTCGGGTGATTGTTCTTATTGGCATCGCATTATAATCCAACTCTAGACATCTATCGTAGTTCCTTTTGCTGCTACAGGGAACTGTTTTTGATGTTGTTTCTAAAATTATAAACCTCATAGTAATAGCATTCATCCATCTGGTGGTACTCATAATAAAACAAAAAAAACTGCTTTAAAAATGCTTACCAATTTTCTCCAACAAAGCTGTGGGAATACGCATTTGTTCGTTATCCAATCCCATAAAACGGTGGCAATACGATCATCGATTTGTTGAACAGTGCCGCTACATATTGCCTCTAAATGATTCGCACCAAAAATCGACACACTCCAACTATTTGCACCCGGTTTGTCAAAGTTAGTAGCTTTAGTTTGAACTCTATCACCTAACTGAAATTTCCGAGGCATTGTATAATATACAAGTACGCCACTGAAATTCTCAAAACAATCGTCTTCGTCCGTAACTTTTCTCCTACTGATGCAATCGGGTTAAAATTTACATCATTTAGAACTAAAATTTTCCGGGGAATACAATAGAGGGCATTACGTCCTGCTAGAAGCACAATTTCCTATTAAAATGCGTGATGTCCGACATGCGTCCTTCCAGCAGGACCGCGGTCCTGCTAGTAGGACGCTTTGACGTTCTATCATTAAGCGCAAATGTGTAAGTACAAATTAAATTTTCACGGCACTTTTCGGTAATATGTAGAGGACCTCATTTTGCGGTAATGCATTGAAATTTTTGGAAAATTATACTTTCAATAGATAAAACACTTCTTATAAAATGCATTTGCCTTTGAGAAAATTTTTTAAACTGCATAGAACCCACGACAAATTTAAAAATTCCAGGAGCGCAAAATTTTTGAACTTATTCCAATGTCACATTTCTTGATTAGTAGGTAATGTGAACAATTTTTTTGTTCAATGTAAACGACAATTATCTTACAACCTTTTATTTATTAAAACTATCTTACAACCTTTTATTTACTACAACTATATACACTATTTTCTACCACAAACATTTACAAAACTTAAAATGTAACGGTTCAATTTTTCGTTCTTCCATCCGGGACGCCTCCACTTGACGTTCTAATTGAGATCCTGCGTTTCTTGTAGTTGATTTGCATACTTCTGCAGCAGAGTTGGTGCGCTTGTGACGCAATCTCCCGCGCTGCAGCAATTGGAACAGCCGAAGTGGATGGCATCTCGGGTGTGTACCCCTCCTCCAGCCCATGGGTTTTCAGCAGGGTTTCTAATTTTTTTCTGCCACATTTGCGCCTGTAACAATTGATGAAACAAACTATTAGTTATATTCGATTTCATTTTTTTTAACATCTCACCGTCTCTTCGCACACACCCTTGGATCGACCGGTTCGTCTTCGGACTTTCCGACCTGCCTAGAGGTAGAAGAGGAGCGCGAAATTCTGCTGGCGGAGTGGGAGACTACTGCCGCTCTGATAGATGTGGCGTTGGGACAACTCTACAAAGAAATAGGTGTGTTCTTGAAACATGTACTTTCAAACATTATTATTATTATATCTCATGAAACATAAACTTTTATACTAACCGTTCGCTGGAGCATAAATGGTCCGCAGCGTCACCTCCGTCTAATTGCGCCATTACTAACTCCACATCAAAATTCTCGCACAGGTGGGCAAGAGTTCTATAACAAATTATCATTGCTACATAAATTCCAAGAAAAAAGTAATGATACTTACTTGACTGTTGAGTTATCCGAATGGATGGTAATGACACTACATTGGTCACCATCCATCAACGGCGTCTGGAACGGTTTATTCTTATCCGGTAACACTTTTTTCGGCGAGTGGGGGAACAGATTATTATCCGTTAAGTACTACTGTTCCCCACTTTTTTCGGTGCGTTGTTTTCCAACATGTTTTGTAAAATGTTAGCTGGTGCCGATTTTTTTTAAGTGATAGTTTTGATTTACGTGACGACATGGTAATAATTAATTCTCTTGCGCGACGACGATAGAACTGAGAAACGGAAGGAAATTTCTACTATATATTACAAACTCTCTGTTATCGTTTGCAAAATACTAAAGAGGGATATATTTAATAAGTGAGAACAACACATCGTATGATTTTCGGAATCAAATAACTTCAGTATCAGCGTTTGAACACCTACTAGTTGCTTACAGTTGTGACGAAGAAAATTTAGAAGGAAAGGGAAGAATCTAGCATTACGGCTCCAGCTGCTCTCGGTGGTATGGGGTGGTTCGACGAAACTGAAAAAAACTGCTCGGAGAATGTAGGCGCCACTAATTTTTGTTAAATTTGGCCGTACAGGAAAAATTAGAACCCTGCTCCTGGTGATCTGGAAATGCAAGACAAATAAGGAGGACAAAATAGAGAAAAGTAGTGATATAGGAATATTTTTATTGTAGGGCGAATGATGGTGAATGAGAAATGGCAGTGGAACGATAACAGGGAATTAAAGCAAAAAAATCACGGAACGAGATCTCGTCTCACAGTAAGACACAAAAGTGACTGAAATAATTAATTAAAGGGATGGTAAGATGACTGAATTAATGGTTTTTTTTTTAAATAAACTTAACGGGCAATCATAAGTGAATAACGGTGAATTGGAAGGTGCTTAGCTGTTTTCCTGGCTCCTGAAGATGTCCAGCGGTTTTTCGGCAGATTCGGTGAGTAGACCAGTGGCTAAGTGTGGGGAAAATAAGGGAAGAGGGTAGAAGGGATCAAATGGAAAGCAATTTGAGGGTATCGATAGAAGACTGAAGACGGACGACGAAGACTGAAGACGAAGAGTTTGAAGCAGTACGGTACAGGTAGGGGAAAAATACAAGGCCGAGATGGTGTGGGCCTTAAATGTAGAAACAATACAATATTTTGGGTGCTACAATCGGTGGTAGTAAATTAACGCTCGGATCAAAAGGGGTTGAAATCCGGCGAGCAAGAGTTAAAATATTTATATTGGTTGTACTCGGAAACACAAGTTAAAAGGATGGATACTAAATCCTTTTTGTTGAGTACGGTAAAATCCCAAAAATTGTTAGTAGTTATATAGGGCCGGTTCTGGACCAGTTCAAGGTCACTCGCCACCTGGTGGTGGCCTTGGAAAGTAGGTCAAGGTGAAATTCAGAGGTCACCTGGTGGTGGCCTTGGAAAGTAGGTCAAGGTGAAGCTCAAAGTCGGTGACTTTGGAAAGTAGGTAGAGGTGAAGACTTTCAAGGTCGCTCTCGGTGGTGACTTTGAGAAGTAGATAGAGGTGAAAACCTTCAACGTCGGTCGGTGACTTTGGAAAGTAGGTAGAGGTGAGGATTTTCAAGGTCACCCGCTCCTTGGCGGTAACCTTCATGGCACTCGATAGTGTCAAGTTGAAAGTTGTACATTTGTAATAAAAGGCTTTCCTACGTGACTATGAGTTCATTAAGCAACAGTGTTGATCGAGAAAACATGCATAAGAAGGGTAGTGTAACTAGGCGTGGTGGAGTGATTAAAGTAGAGATAGCTGTCCAGAAGAGGAGAAGGCTGGAAACGTTAATAAAAAACATCAAGCAATTAAAATTTGATGTGGAGATGTTGGAGGCGCAAAGAAAAATGAAAACGTTAACGGTGGGTGACCGAAAGAATGCGTACGGGTTACTAATGGACCCTCAGGGCCAATTGGAGATGGTGTCACCAATGGAGGACGTCATCTTCAACAACGTGAAAATATTCGGATATAGGACGAAAGTGAAGTTTGATAACGAACTTTCGTGCATAAACCAAAAACTATGCACATTAGATATTAAATAAAAAAGTGTAAAGTTTAATATTCCTAGTGGAATTTTAGATTTTTTACTTTTTTGGAAATATACGTTTAGGTTTAGTGTTTTGGATTTAATAATTTTGAACTTCTTACCATTATTTGTTGGAAATACGCGTTTAAAAGTTATGTGCACATTTGAATTTTTTACTTTTTTGGAAATGGACGTTTAAGGTAATGAATCATTTGTAAAGTTGTTAATTTTTATATAGTATGTACCAATAAACACATATTTCATTTTGAAATGAATTTCTCTTATACAGGGTGATGCCGTGAAATTGAAACAGCATTACGAAGTACTTTTGCGTAACTTAAAAGTGAATTTAAAAAGCCTCCACAATTAACACTTTCAAGTGCAGACCTACTAAACTTCGAAATGGGTGAACGTGACAGTGTAATGTCAAGGTACTAATATTTTTTTGGAAATGGCCTTTTAAATTCAGTGTAATTTCCCATTTTTTTTTTGGAAACGCTTAATAAATAGAGTTGCCAATTTTTCCGTAGTAGCTATGTGTAAACCAATAAACGTATCTCATTTTGAAATTAATTTGTTTTATACAGGGTGATGCAAGGAAATAGAAACAGTTTTATTTAAAAGAGCATCCATTGTATATGGCAGGCCTGCTTAACAAATCGAAATGGATGAAGTTCGTGACTTTTAAATGACAGAAAAAGTATGGACTAAACTAAATTAATTTATTAATTTGCGACTTGTACCAATGATTAAGCTAATCGCCCTGAATGCGTTTTAGATTTATGACTTTGAGTTTTTTTTTCAAACTATAAAGTAGGAACTACCTTAAAAATTGCTATGAATTTGATGATGTGTGATAATAACACGCACGTAAAGATAATTATTTATTTAAAGAAAAACTAAAACTCCCAATAACTAAAATAACACTAAGACTACTTATTAACTAAATTATAATACCTTAAAAATATCTTAATACTACACTTCCGCGTCCTCGAGCAATCGCAGAACATTCTCGGTTTTGCGGATATTATTCCGCAAAACCTCGAAGTTCTGCGATTCACGTTCGAGGGCAGCTCGCATTTGGGCGATCCGCCCTTCGTGAACTCCAGCACTCTGCCGGTACGTCCCCAACAACGCACGCAGCCACTGCACACCAGTATTTCGGAATTCCTCCAAGTTGGTTGGAGGAACCGCTTGCTGTTGCTGATGCGGGGGCTGCTGATGCTGGGACTGCTGGTGCTGAGCCTGGGGTTGAAGTTGGGCTTGGGGCTGGGGCTGGGGCTGCTGCTGGTGCTGTTGTTGTGACTGGTGATGCAGCTGCTGCTCCATAGGTTGCTGCTGCAGCACCGGATCCATTTGACTGTATGGGGGGAGGATGTCCTGACTTTCAGGACTAAAAATGACGTGTTCCTCCCCCCCGCAGCAAATCTAAATTTTTTCCACCATACTGCGGTGGTGGTGGTGGCGGCGGCGCCCGGAGCGGGGTGGATGAAGGTAACGTGGGGGGCGTTACGCTTGAAAAAAATGAAAATAGTATGAAATAGTGTATTGCATAGCGCATTTACTAAATTAAAAAAAAGGTATAAATTAATGAAAACTTACCTTTCAAACAGACGATTGAACTCGTCCTCCACGTCACTATCCGCTATGGATATTACAGGTACAGGGGTTTGATCAGGAATCCGCTGTGTTTCCTGTCGCGCCCCTGTACCCGACGTACCCGCCGGTTGCGCACTGATGGTCGTGATGACGTTTGGTTGCAGGAGCAACTGCCCCAACATAGTTGGAGCAGTTTGCACTTGTTGCGAGGGTGCCTTTTTAAGGGACAACTTCACGCGTTTATTATTATTGCCAGGATTAATGCGGCTATAAAAATTTCGCACCTCACAGCACACTACAGAAATGACAATTATCGAAAACGGAAAACGAAACGTAGATTTTGAAAAAAACGAACCAATAATTAAGGAACATAAAAAGTTAGAGGGAAAAGAAGAACAGATTTTTGAAAAGAGCGGGAAAGAATAGCGTAGTTTAGACGAAATACCAACAGATGGCCCTGAAACGAATCAGAGGCGTAACAATGAATAAAATAGTACACATAAGATTCGAAAATTAGAATAGTGAAAACAGTAAGGAAGGAAGAAGCGTTTAAAGCGTGAAAAGGTAAATACAATCGTAAGAAGAGGGCAAGAATCGAAAGAAGCGAAGAAATTTAAGAAAATGGGTACGCCTATGAGATGAAATTCAAAACAAAAGAACATTGTCTGTTCATGGAGAGCAGATACTTTGGCTTAAGGTTGGAGTCTGCATTTATAACGTTATGGAGATACTGCGTGCCTAATTTTCAGGCGAACCAGTGAACCGAATTTGTTGAAATTTATAGTGTAGTAAACTAATATAATTCTACACAAAATGAACAATTTTGAAAAAAAAATTTCAATTGGTTTGGGAATTACAGTCAAAAAACCGCTTTTTTTCAAAAAAACTTCAATATGTAAGTTTACTCACCTACATTACGCCAATGAAAACCAAAACTTTTTTTGGCGTTTCGTTTTCCTGAAAATTAGGAACGCAAATTCTAATAATTAAAGGTTCACACCTTCACTCTTATCTACATAATAAATTATAACATCGTCCAATGATATGTAAAGTTCATGTGGAGATACATGTTGCACTCGTATTACACAGAAATACCCACCTACTTCCTATATAATATATAAAACACAATTATACTTTATATTCATTTATACCTATGTACTTACCGTTGGTAGGATCCTTATTCTATATTTATGTATCAGGCTATCAATAGAAATGAAAAGACACACTACCGAATTGAAAACCCAAACTTTGTTATAGTATGGCGTTTGATTGAATTAAATCGATTTATTGATTACTTAACAGTTTTTTGCGCATTTTTTTGGAAAGTAATTTTATCCATGGTAGGTATTCTAATGAAAAGTCTCAACGAAAAGAATTGATTTCTACCAAACACCATCCACCTCCCCTTATCGAGATCGGTTACTTCATCGGTACTTTACCTGATTCTCGCAATGTACGTATAATTGCATAAGGTATTCCTAAATGTGATGCAAATACGGAAGGGGCTAATTCTTGGTTTATTTTATGACTAAAAGTTTATATAAACATTCATAGCTCCGCAAACGTTTCGTTACTGATCTACAGGATGTTATAACTTCACCGTACACTTTATAAATTAAACCTGTAATTTGTATATAACACAAGATACAATTTCAAATGCGAACTGTCAAGACTCTAAATAAAATCAAGAGATTATCCAAATAAAGCTAAGGTCATTTTAAAAATTATACATTCATTTGGCTAAGTAGGTGCCTACCGAAAATTGTATTTTTATTTCTCGACAACGGTCGCAAATATGAAAAAATTACAAATTACCAAAAAGTTTCCAAAGAAATCATAAAATCAAATTCTTATGTCGTTCTATGTACCTAACCTGGTCTAGATTATACGATAAATCGAGAACGGAAACAATTCTGTTCTAGATGAGGTTTTCAACAATCGATATTTTATTGTAATTAGAAAGGTATGGTTATCATTTTAAGCATCGAAGGACCATTATAATTTTGTCGTTGCCGTACATACTGCACCATGTAGAATTCTTTAAAATCGATTCTTTACGGTTAATCATTTTTGATCTCCACGTATTTGCGAATAAAACTGTTGGATATTTTTATTACCATATTTAGTTTATCTCAAAGTTAATGTAAAAACCTATTTATTATTGGTGCATAGGTAGATAGGTACCTGCTATCGGTATAGGAACCTCTAACATTATACGATCTTGTAATTTATGAATATATATCTAATGATCGCTTATTTAGGTACTAATACTCTTATTTACACAAACTAATTTTTTACCTAAAGTAGTTCTATATAGGGTGTCTAAAATTGAGTAAGATAATATCTATCTTTGTTATTATTACCCATACTTACAGATTCAGTTAAATTGGCAAAATTGTGTAGTTTTTGATGCGGAGGGATATTTCGATGCGATATTTTGAAAAAAAGTGAAAATCGTTATTTTTTAAAAAGTTCAGATATTTTAGTAACAAAGAGTAAAAGTTGCAAGATTCGATGGGATAAATTCAATGCACGCAGAAAAAAATTTTCAAAATGGCGGTTTTCGAGATATTGTCATCAACTTCATCATTGTAAATGGATGCCGTATTGGATTTTTACTCATAGCATTGAATTTATAACTTATAAATTCAATGCTCATAGTTTGATACATGTTTTTTTTTCTTTCCAACCATATACCGGGTGGTGCCCAGCGCGACGCAGCATAAGGATTTCAATGGTAATTTCTTTATAGTCAATTACTAGCTCCCCTAATTATTTTAGAGCAAAAGTCTAAATATGTTTCTTTTAGAGAAAAAAATACTGCATCTGCTCACACTTTTAGTTATAATTTTCCGTTTTTCAAAAAAATAAACTTTCTATAGAACATACGCACCCAATTTTATTCCATTCAATGCAATTAGTCTAGTCATAATACAAAAATTGACAATTATTTGTTACTTTCACACATTTGCGCATACGCCATTCTGCCCAAAAGCTTTCCAGCTCTTCCTTTATGTCTAAGAATTTTGTTTGATTCGGATTTCTGATGCCCCAAAAAGTGTGGGGTCATTTTTTACCCCAATGCAATACCTAACTCCCCATATGTATACTTTTACAATGCTTTTACTAACGTGGTGATTATAAAAACTACAGTTCAGCTTCAGCGCTAAATTTAATATTTAAGTAAGAAAGTCCGTAAATACGTAAACAAAATAAGGTGTCCTGAAAGCACTAAGTATTTTGTTATATAAAAATATCAATTCACAAAACTGGAACGAACGTAAAAATAAGAAGGTAGCTACGTAACCTGAAATAAATGCAATTAAAATCTTATCATTTATATACGGATGTAGACGGATTTAATTTCACAAAGTGTGGGCGGCTAAAGATACATGTAAATATGACTCAGATTCTCGAGCAGGTAGTCGTATTAAATGATAAGGCGGAGTCCAAGCGTTTCAGCAAATAATGACGACTACAATGACATCTGTTAGCTTTATGAAAGAAATAACGGCAAGAGACCCCAGCCTTAAGGATATCAGATTTAAGGCATCTGGCTTATCAGTTCGCTGTAAGGAACGGAATAACTCATCCATTTAATGATGAGAAAGGCGGGAAAAGATTGGGTTTTGACCTTTTTAAAGCGAAACTCGAGGCTTTCTCTACGAACTCCTGAAAAAACCTCAATCGCTAGAGCTACGGCCTTTAACCGGCATACCGTTTCTGCATTTTTTAGCATGCTGATTGAACTGTATGATCGCTATAAGTTCTCGCCAAGCCAAATTTATAATGTTGACGAGACAGGAATCACAACGGTTCCAAACAAACCATCAAAGGCAAAAAACAAGTGGGAACACTTAGTTCACCAGAAAGGGGAACGACGACTACGTCAGTCATTTGTTTCAATGCAGCAGGAAGATATATTCCCCCTTTAATGATATTTCCAAGAGCAAGAGAAAATTTAGAATTGTTAGAGGGGACACCGCCTGATACAAAACTTGTATGCCATCCTTCTGGATGGATGTACACAGAAATATTTTGCCCAACATGGTTCGATCACTTTTTACGACATGCCCAGCCAACTGCGGATCAACCCATTTTACTAATTCTAGATGGTCACGCAAGCCACACAAAAAATATTGCCTTACTTGAAACAGCTAGAAAAAAACATGTTCATATTATTTGCCTACCTCCACATACCAGTCACCGCCTTCAACCACTTGACGTTTCGTTCATGTTTCCTCTCAGCACCTTTTACATGCAGGAATGTGAACTTTGGTTAAGAAATCATCCTGGAAGACCAATAACATATAACGCGCAAGCAACAAGATGCAAGGCACTACAAAAATACCATGTGCTTCATAAATAAAACACACGCCGCTGACCGGCCAGCTAGCTCTGTTGATCAAATAGCAAACAGCGGAGAGAGAAAGACTAATGTACAGGGTTGTGGGTAACAGAATTAACTCAATTGGTAATTGGCACTTATAACTCCTCGATCCAGCCTAGGTCGTCAGTACTTACTTTTGGTCGCTTCAATTAAAATCTCTATGGGCGCCACCTAATTCCAAGTTAAAAGTTTCGCTTGCCACTACCGGAACTAGGAAAGGTAGCGTTAGCTTTAAAGTAGGCAACTGATAACCCACAAAAAAAAATGTTTATTGGGTGCAATTGCACCTGCATACGTAACACCAACACAAAAGTTATGTTCCCCAAATGGGAATCAAAAATCAATAAAGTATAATAAACACGTTATGTAAAAACTAAACAACCCCAAGTATAAGTGTTGAAATAATTATCCCAAATTCCAAGGTTTACATAAAATTCCCCCAATGAAATATTACATAAATTTAGTAGCTGAAACTAGTTCACACCAAAAATCCTGAAAGTAGGTATAGAACACCCACTACCGTTGCACAGTGATTGAGTTTAATGGGTTAAATTGACAATGGATTGAATACCTTGATTGGTAGCTTGTAGGGTATCGAAGTTTAAATCATAGTATAGAGCTCTGTACTTCACAGGTGATTTACTTCACATGAGTAAATGCAGTTAATTAACGCAAATTATTCCCTTTCAAGTTCAAGCGTACTAATTAAGAGTAATATGGGTGGCTCTAGTGTTCGGCCAGTTAACATTTACCACATAAGTATGGGTTAAACGAAATGCAAATACACAAAGGCAATAAGTAGTTTCAACAATAATAAGATATCACCACTACGATAGGCAGGTCTCTGGTTCCTAAAGATTCCTGGTGTACGTGTAAACGGCTAACGGTTTTCTATGTACCGCAACAGGTGTCAAAAGGGTTGGTGTCCGCAGTATCTGTTTGGCTGCGCCTTAGAGATAGTAACGTTTCAATGGCAGATTTTACAGTACACGGAACTCCTGCATGTTGTCGTTTAACGTAGATGTGTTTCGCTTAGAAAGTAAGTAGAAGCTACGGAATCGTTGGACTTTGACTCCTTACAAGGACTCTAAAATATAATGTAATTATGGCCACGGTTAACCAAATATAATGCGCTAACCTCTTAAAGCAGAGAGTACACAAAAAAAAAAGAACTTCGTTAAAGTAAGGTAGCCTTCTTATACCATAAATACGATGGATTCCCCCTAGAAATAGAAAGAAGGTAAAGTGGATTCGATCACACGGAGTATAACTTACGATTAAGGTGGCTTAAAATTCCTCCAGCACAAAAAAAATTCCTTACGGAAGTGTGTCCCCAAGCATTAAAACGAAACGGCTTGGTGCAAACATTAATTTGGGTTGACTTGGTTAAAAGATGCTTTCGCAAGGGTGTTCGATCCAAAATCAACCACTGGAAGATATAACAAGCACCCCCAACTCGGGATCACAAATCGACCGTCTCTCTAAAGCAGGTGGCGAGAAAAGAAGACGCTAACTTTCTTGTTTCCGGTCACGATGCAACCGACGACGAATAATTCCAACCAACCACGAGAGCCGATGGATATGTCAATACCATAAATGGTAATATCTAATGCTTATCGATAAAGGAAACGAATTTAAAAACCAATGACAGCAAGGTATCGAATTACAGTAAACTGACGTCATTGATCGGTAGATCGAGAAACTAAAACGGGCAGGCAACACAAAAATATAAAAGTAACTAGAGAATTAACATATTGGTTGCATTCAACGATGCGCGAACATGTAATACAATACAGGGTAATGGAAATAGAAATATGACTACAAAGGTTAATACTATTTTAAACTGTTACAAACAATACGACAAGTTGGACAATTGTTTGGAAAAGCGTTCCTAAGGGCGTCAACTGCGCAGAATGCCATTAGTGGGTTTGCAAAAACAGGCATTTGGCCTCTTAATCCACATATTTTTCCTAACGAAGCCTTTGCAGCAGTGAAACAACTAATAGGTAGGTAACCTTTTTACAACTTAATAGGCTACCTAAATCATACATCTTTTCTTTCACAGACCTGCTCCGGAAAAGGAAGACTCATCATTCGAATCCGATGATAACATCTTGTATTGTTAAGAGAACCAGCTAAGCGGTTACGTTGCGCTAATAAGCCCCCCAGGTATGATCATGAAATTGATAGAAATGGATAGAGGACACCTTATTACACGTTATCAGTTAAAAAATTTGCGGAAGAAGCCTTACATTTTCCACAATCTTCATTCAAAGTTCACTTCATTTCGTCGTGAGTGAGGTTATATTATTCAAATTACATTGTTGATTTTAAGTTGGTTATAGTGTAGTGTTCTTAAAATTCCTCAGTGCCAACTTTAATTTCTTAGGAGGTTATGTTATTTCTTCACGATATATTAAACATTAAATAATGATGTACAAGTATTATACATGTGTTTTTAATTATATCATAATAGTAGTAAGCAGTTCCCTACATGTTTTACTTAATTCATGTTCATGTTTCAATCCCAGTGATTTGGATATAACACAAGGGTGTCACGTTGAAGTGAGATTGACAATATTATCATGGAAAATACGAGAGATGTTCCTTCCCCTCTCGACCGTATTAGGCGGTGGATGCTAAGCGTCGATTCATATGAAACATGCAGGAAGTGCCCGGGCTTCCTCTCTCGGTGATCGATACCAAGAAATTTTTGCCACATGCAACCTTCTCTACGACATCCTTCTTCCCTAATGCATTCACGTTTAGACTGTATAAGCTTCAAAAAGTGGTGTTATTAAAATGTTAGTCACATGGAAGTGTCGCTTATTTGGTGTTTAAGTCGAACAAAATCTAAAATTGAATTGTGTATTATACCTGTTGTACTACTTTTATTACATTCTGTTAATATACACGTTAAATCCAGCATATTTCATTTTAGTAGACGAAGAAGTTAACATAACCTCCCACAAAAATTTACTGTCACCTTTGTTTATTAGTGGAAAAAGAGCTATCACGTAAAATTTTTCAGTTTTGCCAACTTAAGAATTACAAAATATACGTAAAATAACACCAGATTTCCAGAAAATGAGGTGAACTTTTAATTAAGATTGTGGAAAATTTAGGCCCTCTTCCGCAAATTAATCTAAACGTGTTATTAAGGTGTCCTCTATCCATTTCTATCAATTTCATGATCATACCTGGGGGGCTTATTAGCGTAACGTACCCGAAAAAGCTTTGTGCGCGATGGGTGCCGCGCTTGCTGACGCCGGATCAAAAACGTGTTCGGGCGCTGAAGTCCGAGGACGGTTTGAGCCTGTTGCGGAAGAATCGAGTGGACTTTATGCGTCGTTTTGTTACTATGGACGAAACATGGATTCACCACTACACTCCCGAAACAAAGCAACAGTCAAAGCAGTGGACTAAGAGAGGCGAACCGGCTCCGAAGAAGGCGAAGACGGTTGCGTCGGCCGGGAAGGTGATGGCGTCAGTTTTCTGGGATGCAAAGGGCATTCTGCTAGTCGACTACCTTGCAAAGGGTAAAACAATCAACGGAGAGTACTATGCAGCACTTTTGGACCGTTTGCAGGCAGCAATCGCGGAGAAACGACCTGGATTAGCGAAGAAGAAAATCTTGCTTCACCACGACAATGCACCCGTGCATTCGTGCCGTCTTGTGTCCCAGAAATTGGCCGTTTTGCGATTCCAATTGATTTCCCACCCCCCTTATTCGCCTGATTTGGCTCCGTCAGACTTCCACCTGTTCCCAAAACTAAAAGTTTATCTGGCTGGAGAAAAATTTTACACGGACGACGAGGTGAAAGAGCGCGTGAACACCTATTTTGAGGAGCTCGAGGACGGGGATTACGGCGTTGGAGAAACGCTGGCTGAAGTGCGTTGAGCTTCGGGAGGATTACGTCGAAAAATAAAATATATTTTGACTCTGTATGATTGTTATTTATTTCAAAACAGGGGAGATATCAAACGACCCTCGTACTTGTTAAATTCCCCACTAAAAAAACCATCAAATATTTTATAGGCATAGTTATAACCATTGAAAGTCCCCAGGAGTATGTTGTAAAATTTCTTCGCAACAAAGGATTTGGATTTGTTTACCCTGAAATAGATGACGTTTCTAATGTTCAGCGATCTGACATCATCTCAAGACTACCAAAACCACAGACGAGTACAAAAAGCACCTCAAGAAAATCTTCAATTATAAAGTTCGGCATTTCCTTTCATAATTACAAAATTGAATCATTTTTCACCAAATTTAAATTAGTAAAATACATTTTGGATTGCATCCTGTAGTTTTTTTCAAAACCCATAATCCTCACGTTTAAAAAATACTTTTCCCATAACTGCTCAACGCATGTCCGAAACTACCCCACGCATGCCCAAAGGTACCCCATACCCGTCCGAAGGTGCCCCTAAATTTGTATCATGGGGCACATTCGGACAAAATTGTTTTTCATGTGTAATCAATTTTTGAAACAATTATTCAAACATTTTACTATATACATTAATACTACGTTCTAGACTGAATCGTTTGTCACCTCCATATTTCCATTTTCACTTGAAACAAAAATGCTAATCAGTTTTTTCAAAAAGTGTCCGAAACTGCCCCCGTCTCCCCTAATCAAAATTAAACGAAAACCTAAAGGTGTAGGTTGTGAAGTAAAAACTTTAGCCGATGTGCAAAGTAATATTATGTTACGATTGGAAATTAATGAAGGCAAAAATGTCATGAGTTCAAAAAAATGGCAACAGCAATTGGGTGCTGGCACGGCTACGTTATTACGTTTGACCGAACCGTGGCATGGTTCTGGAAGAGTAGTAGTAGCAGACTGCTGGTTTGCTTCTGTAAAAGCGGCGACAGAATTACATGAAAGAGGTCTTTACTTCATTGGAATTGTAAAAACCGCAACTAAACAATTTCCAATGAAAGCTTTAAAAGAAAAATGTCCAGAAGAACGAGGCGAAACCGTTGTCGCTCAATCAATTGTTGGCAATAACTTAAAGATTGTTGCTTGTGCATGGCGCGACAAGAAAGTTCACACATTTATTGGATAGTGTGGAACAACATTGGATGGCGTCCCAGCAAAGAAAATTCGAGTAAATGGGGAAGGTGAACGATATGTCTATGAAGTACCAAAAATAAAAATGGTGGAAGAATATTTTGAAGGTGCTCCGTCCATTGATGTCCATAATCATTTACGCCAATCTGGGTTAGCTTTGGAAGAGGTGTGGCATACTCAAAACTGGAAGCACAGAATGTATGCTTCCATTTTTGGTATTATTGAGACTAACGCATACTTGGCTTTCAAATATTTTAAAAAAGAGGATAAGATTACTCATGCAGAGTTTACAAGAAATTTGGCATTCCAAATGGCAACATATAATTGGAATGGGCCATCATTATTGCAACAACCAACGATACGGTCTGCCGAGCAAGTTCCCAGCATAGGAAAACATTGCTTGAAAGCGCTGAGTAGCATATCTGAGCGACAGAGAGTACAACGAAAATGCGTTGTCTGTTCGAGGGTAAGAAAAATACAACAAAAGGCAAGTTACTTTTGCGAATCTTGCAATTACGTATTGTGTGCTCCAACTACTGGCCGAGACTGTTTCAGCTATCATATTTTAAACCAAGTTCCAAATAAACGCTAACTTCTCGATAAACTGTACCAAACATTTTTTATTTTTTTACAATAAAGGTTACTTATCTGATTGGGCTGTTTCTCTGCTGTGGCAAAATATTCAACTTTTTTATTACTAATTCCCTTCTACTCTACGCCAATGCAAAATGTGGCTGTACTTCCAGAAGATAGCACGTCCTGCCTGCAGGACTGCACTGATTATAAAAATAACGTCCTGCGAGGAGGACAATTGCCAATGTCCAACTGTCATGCAGGTAGTAGCTTCCGGCAGGACAATTCCTTGGACGTTCTATCATTAAGAACAGCTACATTTACGTATTTTGGAATTTTTAAACTGATAAATACACCCTAAACAATTTTTTCACGAATAACGGTAGTAAAATTCAAAGCGCGTTTCCGCAGCTGACCAAAGAATGAACTTTGTTCCCGCTTGCCGGATATGCAGCTGCGAGTTGAATATCTTTTTGTCGCGCGTTTAAATTTCGTGCGATGCACTTTTTCTACGCATAATCTTTTCTAGGTACGATGTTATAAAATTAGGTCAAACAAATACGTGTGCATCAGACAATTTCACGCTTAATATTTTTTTAATCAATCAATCAATCATTTAATCGTCGAATTGTTGAATAACAATTATCGATACGTCAATAAATAAATACATACACATAATAACGAAATGTTTAAAACCAGGTCGCGTTGCAGCAGCTTAATATTTATTTACAAAGAAATTAATAAAATCCTGTACCGAGTAAAACGCATGTTGGAGCAGTAATCCTTCATTTTTACCTTGAATTCTTTTATGTCGCAGTTGGCGATAGATTCGAGTAGAATATTGTAGAGTTTTGTCGCGTTGTAAAAAGGAGATTTTTTGTAGAAAGCATGATTGTGTTTTTGAATTATGAATTTGTCTTGTTCTTGTGATATATGAGTGTCTGCTTCCTATCCTATTGAAGTTATGTAAATGTGTGTGCATGTAGTACACCAATTTTAGTATATATATACATGGTAGAGTCAATATATTAAATTTTTTAAAAGTGTATGTACATGTTTGTGCGTAATTTAAGTTAAATATCAGTCTTATTTAGGGAAAACGCAACATGAAAAATTGCGCATATTTGACTCGGGTGCATTTACAATAACGTCGCCGCATTTTTTCGTTATGTATTTAATAATAACGATTATCATAGATGTGTTAATGCCAAAAACCGGTACGCGACAACTCGGCGATACCAGCTCGGCGATGGTCAACTTGCCGATGGTAAACCCGGCGACGGTCAACTCGGCGACGCCAACTTGATCAAATTATAACTGTTATTGCTCTTTCGTAGTCAGCATCATAATTATGCTGCCTGCATCTTCCTTACATTTTCTATGAATGTCCATAATGTGGGATCAGTAATCCCAGAACCAAAGGCTAATTGCAGCTTACGATGACACGCTTCGGCGAAATTATTTGTTCTATCTCGTCCATTTAAAGTCGGAAAATAAGCGGACCAAATCGCCGATGGAAAGGTTGGTGGCACTCTGGTCCCATTATTTCTTAGCCGGCCGATATAATTATTGCTGAACCATTCCAAAATTGGTTCGAATTCATCTGGCAAATAATTCTCTGTTTCACCAATGGCAGTAACCACATCCGCTTCTGGAACAAACGCCAGTGAACTGATCATTTTCGCTGGTAGTGCAAATTCTGGATCAGAATTGTACCGCCCAAGGAGATTGCAGGAAGATAAATGCCTTCGAAGATTCTTTACAAGGTGGAATAAACACCCCCAAATGTATGCTTCAAGTAATCTAATTGCCTATGACAGTGATAGCATAATCATTTTGTGAGTGTTTCGTCGCTGAGTTTATTATCGCCGAGTTTACCATCGTCGAGTTGACCTGCTTGCATTCGTAGGTAATTCGACGTTTTAAGAATAGCTAATTAGTTGTAGGTGCAAATTAATGCACACCATTGGAAGTGCAGTAGATACGCGTTTTATTCATTTTGCTTTACGAGAAGTTCCTAGAGCTATAATTAATAATTCCCATTGAATAGTAGTAAAATGCCTATTATTTGCGTTTTATGTTTATTTAAGTGTACGCGTCACCTACATGATTAATTAGGATGTCATTTATATTATAAAGGTTTTTGCTATAAAATTTTATAATCGATCAATTTCAGAGCATAATCAACCAAATAATTAGGAATTATGATTTGCATTCGAATGCATAAGAAACTGGCCTTTGCATTTAATATTTTTGTTTTGCTAAGGTAAATGAACCAGTTCACTTCTCAATTAAAATAAGAAATACAATGTATACAAATCTTTATTTTCCTCTATCAATAAGTACGTCAAGTAGGTACATTTAGGTTCATTTAAGCGAAGCGTCGTAATTAATAATTCTTGCTTATTAGCTACACACTTAGCTTTAGTTGTATTTTATTCAATTTTCGCTGCACATCTAAATCCCACTTCAACTTTTTAATTTTACTTAATAAATCGTCTATTCCTTTGTCTGCTCACTTTCGCAGTTATCCTATTTATTTTTGACATGCTTACTGGTACCTATTCTTTATGAATATGACTTCTACGGTGCTCTGCTAAACCCTTTATACGCACCATTACCCAAGAAATAAACCACGATCGAGTTACAACCTTCAATGAGCATAGTTCAGAACCATTTTAGTTTTCACAATCGACCTGTTACCTAGAAGGCAACGATCACAACTACTCAAGGTCCTGCTTGGCCCAAGTTCAGAACCATTTGACCTTGACGTTACCTCATAATCACTTTAGTTCAGGCAAGAACCCCCGTCTACGTTTGACCTTTCAGTCACATTGATTTTAGCAGAGTTTCAAACCCACGTTCACGTTTTACCTTCAGTGACATTGATTTAGCAGTTTCAAACCCACGTCTACGTTTGACCTTCCAGTGACATTGATTTTAAATCGGCTATACTAGACTACTAACGTGTATAAATAGAAATACTGTAATATAAATTTGATTCCGCCGTTAACTTACTCATCTGTCTTCGGGCCGCCTACGCTTTCGGCGTCCCGATGGACCTCCACCACCTCTTCCATTATTCTAATTTCGTTTTCTGATGCGTCGGACATTGTGAAGCGTAAAGTTCTGAAAAATACAAAAAAAATAATGTTAACATAATATATAGGAGACCGGGTTTACTAATGATTAAATTACATACCTACTTCATTAAATACAACAAATTCAGAAAGGCTATATATTGAAATATAAAAATGCAAATCGGTTAAGTGTTATACTTAACGATCTTTCTTGTTTGAAAACTGCACTTGAACTAAGAAGGATATTAATTTATGCATCAGAATGAATTTTTGTTTAATTAGTCATTTGCGAATGAACGCCACAGGAAAGCCTTCAACTTACGCCCGTAGACTATTTTTGATAAGTTTTGTTGTTCAGGCGACATGCGTGTTGGTTTGCGTTTAGAGAGTCATTTGATTTGTTGTTGTGTCGTTGTTAAGAATAGGGTAAACCGGGCAAAAACGCCCCACCTGCAAAAATACAATTGCTTTTGGATAGATGGCGATACAGACACCACAAGCCAGTTACATTTGTGTATGACGCATTGTGCATTACTTGTTGTGGTTTAGTTTGTTGGAAATAAAATAAAAACGGTAGTGTCTTGTAAATTGCGACCTGCAAAATTTGTTGGTAAGTGTCAGTAAAAAATTATTTCTGGTAAATGTAGTTAGATATTGTTGATTCGTGACCGGTGTTGTATATTACGTTCCTAACCATACAATTTGCCATGCGGTCGCCTCTGTTCGGTGCACAAGTACTTGGTTAGCACGATGGGGCGTTTTCCACCGGTCATTGGGAAAAACGCCTCGCAAATCTTAGGGTAATAGGCCCCACTAAATTCTGCAATTGTATTTCCAGAAAATGGGCAAAACTTATGTAAGAAAGACAACTAGAGCTAACTTCAGTCAAGATACTTTGGCAGAGGCGATGAATAAAGTTAATTCACACGAGATGGGAGTAAATGAAGCTAGTCGCGAATACGGAATTTCCTCCAGAACACTGAGAAGACATCTGAAAAGTGGAAGCTCCATTGTAAAACTAGGTCGAGGACCAGAATTAGGGCCAGAGCACGAGAAAAGACTTGTTGCCCATATCAAATCTCTGGAAAAGATCGGTTTTGCCCCCGATGCTATTGCGGTGAGAAGTATGGCTTACAAATTTGCCGAAAAATTAAACATTAACCACCGATTTTCACAAGTTCAGGAAAGAGCTGGAGATGAATGGTTTAAGAGATTTTTGTATAGAAATAAAGAATTAAGCATTAGAAAATCCGAAGGTTTGTCTGTAGCGAGAGCAAATGGAATGAATAGGAAGGAGGTAGGCGATTATTTTACATTACTTCAAGAAATTTGCACTAATAACGATTTGTTTGACAAGCCCGGGCAAATCTATAATGTCGACGAAACGGGGATACAGATAAACAACAAACCGGGTAAAGTAGTCGCTACGAAAGGTGCGAAAGATGTTTATTCATTAACCAGCTCTGAGAAGGGAGAGAATGTATCCTTGGTTGCATGCTGCAATGCGGAGGGTAATTATATACCTCCCGTTGTAATATTCAAAGGGAAATACAAAAAAGATGAGTTTTCTGATGGACTCCCGCCAGGTTCGATGGTGTTTATGAATCAGAAGTCGTCGTACATAAATGCTGAATTGTTTCTGAAATGGTTCAGGGAATGTTTTTTGCCCAAAAAGAGACCGGGCAAAGCCTTACTTATTTTAGATGGCCACACCTCGCATTGCAATGCAATCGAGCTATTAGACTTGGCCACTGAAAATGATGTGGTGCTTCTATGTCTGCCAAGCCACACTACGCAGGCACTTCAGCCACTAGATAGGTGTTTCTTTAAACCATTAAAAACGTACTTTTTTCAAGAAGCGAAAAGTTGGATGATTCAGAACAAGGATAGAAAGTTATCAAGAACGACAATTGCTAGATTGATAGGTGTCGCATGGGGCAAATCTGCAACAGTAGCAAACGCAATCTCGGGATTTAAAGCCTGTGGAATACATCCGTTTAATCCCCACGCAATACCTGATCATTTTTTTGCAATATCCGATGCATCTTTAGAGAATACAACTCAACCTTACCAAGACGAAAATTTTCCGATGCCATCAACTCCGCCGGAACCCACGCAGCAGCAAAATTTGATGCAAGCCATGAATGAACCTGGGCCCTCGAATCGAGAGAAAACTGTGGCATCATCTGCGGCGGATGAAAAGGAAACTCCCTCAAAATATTTAAGGGAAATTCAGCCGCTTCCACTAATCCCTCATAGAGTCTCCAAAAGAAAACAATCGGCTGTTGAACTAACGTCCCCAGAAAATCGTGTAAAGCGCCGAGTATTTTCTGAAAAAAAGGAAGCAAATGCCAGTAAAAAGGCTGAGAAAAACAAACCTTGTACAAACGTAAGTCAGAGAAGGACGCAAACTGTTTCGAACAAGAAGAAAAGAGTTGTTAAGCCACGAAGACAACTTTCTAGTTCTTCTGACAGTTCTTTGGAAAACCGTGTCTTAAGCTCGACGGATGATGAAGTGTCGGATGAAGGTGAAGACTTCTGCATAGAATGTGGTGATTATTATTATACAACCAAATCAAAAGTTGACTGGATACAATGCGACAAGTGTTCTGGTTGGCTTCATGAGACATGTACCAGCAACAAAAACATTTGCAATAAGTGTACCAAAGAGGATAGACCTGATTAAGTATAATTATCTATAGTGGGGCGTTTTTACATTGTTGCAGGCAAAAACGCCCCAGTGCGGGTTAAAAAATTTTTTTTGTTTTTTTGGCTAAAATATAAGAATACAATTTCGTTTATATGTTTTGTGAAAGATTAATGTTACCTTCTACATATTATATAATAAAATTTGGTATTAAATTTTTTTTGTGCCAATTATCAATTTTTTTCAAAATGTGGGGCGTTTTTACCCGGTCTACCCTACATAAATCCTTTAAAACCTTTTAGGTAAGGGGCAGTTAGGTTTTTGTAGAGGGATTTTTTTGCTTATGCGATGTTATTTTTAATTTTCTTGTTCACGGAATAAAATCAGTATTGTTGTAAATTGTTTAAAATATAATATATAATAATATAACACATTGCTCGCCCCTTTGCAGTCGGAACCTCGATAATGAATTGTCAAAGGGGCAATGTAGATAATATGCAATGCTACATACGTCATGCTGCTTATATTTCACGGTGTTTTGCGTTTCATCATCCTGAAAATCTTTCACCAAACATTCTAAATCACAATAAACGATGAAACATGAAACATTTGTTTGAATTCGTGATTTTTAAAATACACATATGAACCGGGCTGCGTAATTCCTAAATCTAATAGTGTGTAACGCAGCTCGCTATAAGGCCCGCCCCCGCATGGAGTCACGCAAAATATAATACGCTGTACCGCTTCTGTTCAGAATGGAATATGCTGCAGCGCATGTTGAATTGCGTGTACACAATTTCATAATTCTGAGTAGGAGTGAACTTAATAGAGGGATAGATACCTAGGTACTAAAATAACTCTCATAACGCAAAAAGTATCTTTATTTCATCCTAATTACAGCGTATTGTTTATGCAATGAATTTCAAACAGATGTTCTTATAGCAAATATTCAATGGATTTTCGCATTGGGAATATTCGAAGACGACCGACTTCCTGAATTATAGTTTTACCATTACGCACCTCTCATTGAAATCAGCGGAGGACGATTCCACGTCACTTTTTCCTCGAAACATCAGACACGGAGGGAGCACTGCGACGAAATTACTTTCTTCCGTACATTCCCGAATGTTCACAATGCCCTCACTCCCCACTAAAGAATTCAGTATCTCGGATAATGATAATGTATCCATAATCAGAACAGATATATTTGTTTGTCTTTTAACTGAGGTAAGGTTATGGTTATGTTACAAAACGACCAGTTGCCTATGCATTACGAGTTGGAGTAATTCTGAATCCAAGAGTTGTGACAGTGGTTGCGCTGCAGCACATTACATTTTGGCCAAAGCGCTGCAGTGTATTATATTGTGCGCTGCGATGTACGGCGGGCGTGGCTTCTATCGAGCTGCGTTACACAGTATTGGATTTAGGAATTACGCTACCGGGCTTTGGCATGTTTATCTTACACTTATTAACTAACTTACAATCTAGCTCATTAACCCTAAGTTTATCTATCGAATTAAAATAGTGGAGACACCTATCGCAAATATACAGTTTTCCGCGATTTTTCCTCAACTGTGAACGTACCAATGTACACCTTTTCCACTTTTATTCGAGAAACTATCAAGTTAATTTGAGAAAGTATCAATTGTATTTGAGAATAGTAAAATGTATTTGAGAAAACAACAAATGTAGTTCAGAATAATGATTTGTATTTGAGAAGGCATCAAATGAATTTGAGAGTAGTAAATTGTATTCAAGAAATGGTAAAATTAAGCATTTGAGAATCAATAACAAAATCACATGTATAACATAAGCCTGATGCTGCTGCTGCTACTGTTGCGGGACTACATACAGTAGCGGAATTATAAAAATTTGATTCTTAATTATAATTCATTAGGAATAATATTACATTCTAAAATACAATAAAATTAAATGATACTTTCTCAAATACAATTGACTATTCTCAAATACATTTGGTGTTTTCTCAAATCCAACTGACTATTCTCATCTACTTTGACGTTTTCTCAAATACAAGTAACAACTCTCAAATACAATTTACAACTTCTCGAATAAAAGTGGAAAAGGTGTAGACAAAAAATGAAATCGAACAGGATCATCGGACTCCTCACTATTAAGAACGGTATTGTTTAATCATAATGAATTACATTGACCTGTGGACGTAAAAATAAACATTTTATCTCGGAAACCGCGAAAGAATTATTCTCAATCTTCATTTCAATTTACACTGTCAATATTAAGCGTAGGTACCTTATTTCTCACTAATGGGTCACATTTTTAAACCTTAATAGAACTAATTTTTGATAGCAGAATATAAGTAATTTTAGGTAAATGAATCTTTTGCAAAAAGCAGCACATTTATTCAGAAAGGTGGGAGAATAAATTTTGAACAATATTTCGGATGGAAATCCAAAACAAACTGCTCCGATGTTGCAGTAGATCCAGCGGGATTTACTCGAAGCGTTTACGATACAGCGGAAGCGAGCAGCGTTCGAATGCGATATCGGTACCTTGTAGGAGTATGAATGAATACAACTCATATGTGTCCGCGGAGTTCGTCTAAAACCCAATCACCTTTATTAGGATGAAGGCTGTCCGCTGTCAATCATCCGCCAGCAGCGCTTGATCGTGGGAGCGCGCCTCGCGCGCTTCCTTTATGCGATCGCCGTAATTTTGTGTACATTACGTACATTGGTAAAAAGCGAGATCGTGGAAGTACACTACTTGTAGCGAGCTTCTTTATATGCGATCACATTTGAAACTGATTAGAACCTACGAATTTTTTTAATCCGTGGACCGCGAAATTTTTGAACGTAATACGCGGTCTTGTTTCAAGTGCGCTTATGCAATTATACATGCGGTCTCTTGCATTTTGGGCTGCATAACCTCATGTATAACAATATGCGTACCTATTTTTTTACGCCAATGTAGACACCATTTCGTTTAGTCCATGATTCCTGAACACACCACCACCACCACCAAGTAAAAAAAGAAGAGTGTATGTGTATTTGCTATTTATTACTTAAATATATATATATATATATATATATATATATATATATTATATAAACGTCGGACGGATTACGGCGCGCTTACGACCCTTCGCCCGGTGGGTTCGGGAGGGGGAATTTTCGAACGAAACTCGGAACCGATCGCGAGATTTTAAATGATCGCCCGTAAAAAATATTTACGGCGGTCGAGCGGCATCGGAGAGGGCGAATTTTCGGAAAGTCGATCGAGTCTTTTCTTCGACGCGCCTTTCGCACCCCCCCCTCCCCCCGACCTTTAAACGTACTCCTTCGCCTTTTTGGCATTTGTTCGGGAACCGCGAGTGTTAGAACGACGCGGTTTGTTGCGTCGGTCTCGTATCGGCATCCTCCGACCTTACGTCCGACATTTCCCCCTTCCCCCCCTCCATCTCGTCGGTAAATTTCACATTTTAAAGGTTATTAGGGAACGCCGACGATTAGAACGAGGCGGTCGTTTACGTCGGTCTCCCGTATCGATCGGAGTGCGTTCCGGAATCGACGGCGAATCGAGAAAAGCCGCGAGGCGAGGCAGCACAGCCGCCGAAGCCGAGCAAAGTGTCCTTTTTCTTTCGGAGAGGGTAAGTTTTTGGAAAGTCGTCGATCGGAATCTTTTCTTCGACGTCCCTTACGTACCCCGGCAACACTAAATATGATGGGAAGACACGCTCAACCTAACCTATCGTAATCGCGCCGCATAGACCTTTTCAACGATACCTCACACGCGTTCGTACGACTCTCCGTTACCGAGATTCGCATTTTGGCGACGCCTGTCGAGGTCACCCGACGCCGCCGTCGCCGTCACCCGACGCCGCCGTCGCCAATAGTCCAAATTGTGTCCTTCCCTCATCGACAACAAACGGGTCGCGAAACGTCGATAAAAAAAATTTTGTCACAAACGAGTATATATATACTCAATTTATATATATACAATCCCGTATCTACTCGTACGCGATCGATCTCCGAAGTTGTACGTATAAACCGGGAAAAATTTCGACCGCGTCTTCAGTAGGCGCCGGGCGTCAGCCTGTGGCCGAATGGGGGGGCCCGTGTCGCTCGGGGGGCGGGGGTGTGCCTTTTTTTTCTGTCCACGCACATGGATGCGTTTTAATGGGCCGCGCATCTCTTAATATCTCCCTTATTTACCGGCCGATCTGGACCAAATTTAAACCGTAGCTGCGTCCGGCCGGGGGCTCGAAATGGGATTTTCAATTTTTTCCTATCCCCTCTCCCTTTCGAGATATCGACGCATCTCTGTCGTCTTTCGACCTGCGACTTCGATACTTCGGAATCACGCGTTTCGCGACATTTCAGAATTTCGGAACTGAGATAGTAGTCCGGAAAAGGTGAAAACGGATACCTCCAGCTCTCCAACCTCTGAATATCAAATTTTATCGAGATCGGAGATATAACGATTTGTAATTTGACACCATTTAAAACACTTAAAACGATATATCTCGTATGTTTATACACGTGCGCATACTGAGAGATTAATAATTATATGCTGCACGGCTCTTATAAAATATGACATTAGTAATTATTTGCCGCAACCAGGTATCGTGAATGTGCACCTATATACTAAAGTCATTAGATATAGAAAGTACCGCAATCATCCGCCATTTTGGGCAAATTTGCTGCCAACTTAAAAAAATTTACAAATAAAATCTGAATAACTGTAATTTTTTATAACCTAACTTCATAGTACTGTCATGTTTTATATAAATATAATCACATCTCTAAACAGGTGATACAATCCCCAACATTAAAGTTACTAGAATTTTTTTGGGCAAAAATCATGCGTTCTCTCTTTAACACACGAGCCCAATGGATTGCGGTACTTTCTATATTTAGTGACTTGACCTACAGGCAGAGCAATAATCATATGCTGCGCCGCTCTTATAAAATATCACAATAGTAATCATTTCCATTTATCGTAACCAGGTATATGTGTTCCAATACAAAATATAACCTATAATTTCACAAACTATAGGGGAGACCGGGGCACAGTGAAACACGGGGCACAATAAAACAGGTACATTTTTCATAATCCCTTTTATGAATATGGCGGCGCCATCTTATGCACAGCAAACTAAGTGTATAAGCGAAGTTTTAAACCAAGAAGTAAGTATGTATAGTTTACTTCTCTCTGTGTATCTAACGCGCTACTAAAATTTTCAACTAAAGTAAATTTTAAGTTTCGGAGCAATTTTGTTGTGTATGGTCCTGTTATCAAGAAAATTCAATCTGCTAGTGATTAACCCGCGCTTCCTAGTAGTAGTATTAACTTGGTAAGTTACAATTTTGATATATTTAGTACATGTATAATTTTAACCTAAAACTGTGTAAAATTGCAAGTTGGGTTACAATGAAACAGTTTGGTTTGGGGCACAATGAAACATGTTTCATTGTGCCCCAGCTTAAAAAAAAAGCGTTTTTCTTTCAGGATTTATGGTACGAAACAGAGTCCGTAAAAGTGAAAAAGGAAGCTTTTCTGAGGATTCTATGCGCGAAGCCGTTAATTTGGTTAATCAGGGAATGAGTTTGCGAAAGGCAGCTCACCAAACTGGTTTAAATTTTTCAACTGTTTTTCGGTGAGTTGCTGTTTTGTTTTTAAAAATTACCTACCTACCAAAAATCTTACTCTATCAATTAAGCATTACCTATTGTTTTCCAGGTAGATAAATGAATGTTTTAATTTCAGGTATGTTAAGAAGAAAACTAAAGCACAAGAAAATGAAGAAGTCCGAATGAATCCTAACTACCAGGTCAGACAAATTTTCACCAGGGAGCAAGAGGAAACTTTATCGCATTATATAGTAACTTGTGCACGCATGTTTTATGGACTACCGACTTTAGAAATTAGGCGAGTTGCTTATCAGGTGGCACAGGCCAATTCCATTAAGTATCCGGAAAAATGGAACCATGAAGAAATGGCTGGTGTTGAATGGTTATACGGCTTTATGAAGAGACATCCAATGCTAAGTGTCCGTACTCCAGAAGGATGTAGTTTATCCAGAGCAACTGCTTTTAATGAGCATAATGTTCAGATATTTTTCGATAATCTGAATAAAGTTTATGAGAGTAACCCTGCATTTGCTGACGGAACAAGGGTTTACAATCTTGACGAAACAGCAACGACTACGGTGCAGAAACCTCCAAAGGTTGTGGCAGAAAAAGGTATTAAACAAGTTAACAAATGCACTAGTGCAGAGAGGGGTGTGCTTGTCACAACTTGTTGTATTGTGAATGCTACTGGAAACACTATTCCACCTGTAATGGTATTTCCAAGAGTCCATTTTAAAAACCATATGATTTCTGGTGCGCCTTCTGGTACCTTAGGCCTAGCTAACCCGTCGGGGTGGATGACAAAGGCACTTTTCGTTGAAGTTATTCAGCACTTCATAAAACATACTCAGAGCTCTAAAACTCATCCAACACTATTACTGTTGGATAACCACGAGAGTCATCTTTATATCAAAGCCTTGGATTTAGCAAAAGAAAACGGGGTGACAATTCTTACATTTCCTCCTCATTCAACAAATAAGATGCAACCTCTTGATGTTGGGGTTTACAAACCATTTAAAACATACTATAACATGGCAGTTGATAGTTGGATGATGAAAAATCCCGGCAAAACGCTGTCTATCTATGAAATTGCCGGATGTGTAAATTATGCTCATCAGAGGGCTATGACTCCAGCTACAATCATAGCAGCATTTAGAAAGCCTGGCATTTTTCCGTATGACAGAAATGTTTTTAGTGACATAGATTTTATGTCTAGTTCTGTAACGGATCGATTAGATCCTACGTTAAAAGATAACTCCCCAGATAATGTGATTAATCCACTCCCTTCTACAGCTAACATTGTAGCACCACCGAGTTCATTTCTAAGTCCTGAAAAAATCATAGGTTTTCCTAAAGCCAAAGATAGAAAAACAAATAGAACTGGCCGCAGAAAAGGAAAAAGCATAATAGCAACTTCCACTCCTGAAAAGGATGCTATAGCAGAAAGGGAAAATATGAAAGTTAATCCGGCAAAGAAAAGGGCTGTTACTAGAAAACTTGTACCAATTACTAACCAGTCTTCCGAAGAATCATCAGATGGCGAAATAGAATTTCAGGAGTCGGACACTAGTGAGCAGTTTATCGAAGAAGTTTTAAATGATGATTATGAATTTGAAGACTTGCAAGTCGAACCAATCAGAGGCGACTACGTTCTTGTAGAGTTCATGACTGGAAAGAACAAAGTATTGTATGTTGGTGAAATTATCGCGGATAAAGATGAAAATAATGAATTTGAAATTGATTTCTTGAGGAAGAGTGACAAAATAAGCGATCACTTCTACAAGCCGCAAGTTGCAGACATATCACTAGTAAGATTAACTGCAATAAAGCAAATTTTGCCGAAACCAACTTTCTTAGGAAAAACCAATCGTCAGAAGTCATACATGAAATTTGGAATGACGTTTGGGTCACTAAATGTTCACTGACTTGTTATTTTATTTTTATCATAAAACGACTAAAATTGACAAAAATACATGGTGTTTCATTGTGACCCACCCATAGTTTCATTAAACAAAGGATACCCATTGTTTTAACAATAAATTAATCATTGCAAAAAAACAATATATTAATTGTTGTACCGTGATTAGATACAAACAATAATAAGGATTGAAGTGGCAACTCAACTTTTCATTTGTATTTAAATTTGGCCTTAATAGACCCAATATAATTTTTTTTGTTTTATTGTGCCCCGGTCTCCTAATTTGTGATTCTTATTACTATCGTCCCTTTCAACACGGCTTTTTTCAAGACTACCAGTTTCTTTCGAATATTTACAAGGTGGGTAAATTACTTGTAAATTACAAACAAAGGTTTTTTTTAGTTGTGGCGTGTAATAGGCAATAGGTTTACTTCGACAAGCCTTTTACTTCTTAGAAGAGAATAAGATGCGTTTGCAGTTCTGTTTCCGTAATGGAACTAAAGACGAAAGTGGAGTTTGGGAGTACTCGATACGTTTGTGTATACAGGAGTTTCCATAAACGATTGTCAACCGTGACGAGGATTACAACAATATACGCCGAAATGCTTGTCGTTTACTTGAACGGTTTCACATACAGGAAGTCTTGCTTCTGGAAAGTCACCTGGCTGCTTAATGATTGCTAATAAGGAGGTTGTAAAAGATGTTGTTGCTCGTCTTGAGCAAAGTCGAGTTGGTTATTTTGTAAACCAACCAATTCTCTTTGGGTAATTTAGTGGGGTTATGTTTCGTCAAGTGTTGTGTGCTGTGACGGTGTACAGTTGTGTTTCGTGAAATTTGTTTAATAATAGGTATCGGGTTATTAAAAATGAATCAACAGCAACAATTTGAAAACCTATTATTAGAAGTTTATGACCAAAAGTCGCAAAATTCAAAATTAATGAATGATAGCGATTATAGTGAACTTTTGCAACGTATCAAAAGAATACGCGAAACTGGACCTGACAGTAGTAACAAGAGTGATTATCATGTGATAAATACTTATGATTTACAAAGAATCGAATCATCTTATGTAATTCTACATAGAAGATCTGGAAAGATTATTTTACGTTTTAGTGAATGTTATGATGCGATTAAAGCTGCCCATCAGGGAACTGGACATGGAGGGCGTCAAGCAACAACAAACGAAAAGTATCACAACTTAACACAGGAAATGGTAAAATTGTTCATTGAAACTTGTGAAAATTGTCAGCTTAAACGGAACAAAACTAAAAAGGGAATTGTTGTTAAACCAATTGTTTCAAACCATTTAAACTCTCGATGCCAAATCGATCTCATTGACTTACAAACTAGACCAGATGGTGACTACAAATTTATTTTTGTCTACCAAGACCACCTAACCAAATACGTCAGGTTGAGAGCGCTAAAAACAATGAAAACTAAAGAAGTAGCTGAGCACCTATTAGAAGTATTTGCAGACTTAGGAATCCCTTGCGTGTTGCAGAGCGACAATGGCCGAGAATTTGCAAACCAGGTGGGTATTAGGGTAAAAGGCACGCTAGAAAGGACATGGCACTTTTTATGGGCATTTTGGCCTCCTGTATTTTTGATATGTTGTAGCTGACATCAAAAGATCTTTTTCCTTTGCGCTAAAGCCCTAGCTCTACTGGGTGTACCGGAAAAATGGGCCCAAAGTTGAGATTTTGAATTTGAAGTGCCATGTCCTTTATTTCAAATTCCCTAAATGTTGCTGCTATAGATGAAATAAAACAAAATCAATACATTTTGATTTTTTTAGGTGATTGAGGAATTAGTCGGAATGTGGCCTGACTGCCATATTGTGCATGGTAAACCGAGACATTCACAATCACAACGTTCAGTGGAGAGGGCGAACCAAGATATAGAGAACAAGTTAGCGTCGTGGATGAAAGATAATAACTCGACAAAATGGAGCGAAGGTTTAAAAATCGTTCAATTTCAAAAAAATCGGTGAGTAAGCTAGTATTTTGAAATTTAAGAAAAGAAACTGTGTTTTTCTTTGTATAAGTTACGTTTTACTTCAGTTCATTGTTTTTTGTAGCTGCTTTCATTCTGGTATTGGACGCAGTCCTTATGAAGCTTTATATGGTGTAAAATGTAGAGATGGTTTAAATAACCTCCCTGTTTCTATCACAAACATTAAATCCATACGTACAGAAGAGGAACTGGAAACATTATTATCTTCTAGTAATGACACCGAGGATAAAGTGGAAGAAGATTCACATCCTTCAAATAATTTTGTACCCGATGAAAAATCTACAGTCACTGAAGAGGAAATGGCCGCCCAACAATTGTCTGGTACGTATCTAGAAAGTATTTCCACATTATTTCACAATGCAACCTAATTTCTTTTAGATTTAATTGAAAATGCTACGCTGGTTATGCTGCCCGATAATACTCATAGGCCAGTTGTATTCGCAGATAATACTGAAACCCCAATTTTACTCGAACTTAATACCGAAACCCCAGTTTTACCCGAAAATAATACTGAAACCCCAGTTTCACTCGAAGTTAACAATAGAACCTCGGTTTTATTTAAAGAACAAGCAATGGCATTGCTCTCTACTGAAACAACAGAAAATGCTCTCAATGAATCATTACCACAAAAATGCTTATTATGTTCTGATGAAAACGTGTGTGACCATTGTCAGAATAAAAACAATATTAAAGCTATAAGGGATTCATGCCAGGAAAGTCTAAAAAGGCAAGCACAAAAAATGCTACAAACTTCTCGCAAGAAATTTAAACCAGGAGCTGTCGGCATGTCCGTGAGAGTACCCATTCCAGATGTAGATCGAAGTCGGTCAGATCATAGAAATATATTGGGCGTCATAATGAGTGTAGAAGATGAATTTTACCGAATTGGAACTGTTCACGGTGTTCTTAAACAGCTTTATTCCCGCAACGAATTTGAAATATGTAAGCAACAATTTTTAAAGTTGGAAAATGTCAAGACGGACACCGAAATAACATTACGAAGCGCTGCAGGAAAATTTTCAGTATCGGGTTCAACCCAAGGATATGTGCGATGTCACTGCAAGAAGAGTTGTGCGAGTAAAAAGTGTAAATGCCTTGCGTCTGGATATACGTGTAATAGTAAGTGCCACAACAGTGCAACTTGCTCCAACAAATAATACTGTTCTTTGTTTGGTGGTTTTAATGTCCCGACATACTTTATTGTTAATATTTTGTCACCTGGTATTATTTGAGTTATATTTCTTTTACTTTTTCTAAAGTAATAATAGGTACCTGTAACAATCTTACATTGTACCAATAAAGAAACCATTTTTGACTAAGGATTTTACTATCTTAAACTAAATTAACCCAAGAGAACTGATTAGTTTGTTGAGTAATACATAATAACAAACTCGTTGGTTATTATGTATTACTACCAATATCAGGTTCACACTTTATCCAACTAATGTGGATAGTTTACAAACTAGCGAAAAATGCTAGCTAATTTGTCTAATTTCATTGTGGTTTGTGTTTTAGCGATAAATTTTGTATAGTTTATAAACTAGCTGGATAGTATACAAACCAGCCATTACTCGTAGCTGTTTTAGTGAAAATATGATTTTTCATCAAAATAACCAGGCAGTTGTATAGTTTGTATACTATATATATATATATATATATACATGTAAATACTTTAACCGTAACATATATAATGTTCATACATTAGTTCATCTTGTGGAAGAAGCCCAAGTGTACAACTTGAATGATGTTAATTGTTTTCCGTTTGAAAACTACTTACAAATCTTAAAGCGATTGTTGAGAAAAAGCAATTGTCCTTTGCAACAAGTGGTCAGGAGAATTTTCGAACTAAAACAACTCCATGAAAATAAACTGGGTGATCAGAAGATATTATCACTGGGTTCAATAGTACATATTAAAGGTTCCATGCCACTTATTTTACAAGAATACAAAACATTTAATTGAAGAAGGCAAATTGTATATAAGAACAACATCTTTTCAAACAAGCCAGGTGATAACATGATTATTTTGCAATGTGATACAATATTGAAAATTGTTTACATTATGGAGAAGAATGAGCAATGTGTATGTATTGGCAAACAATATAAGTTTGTTAATTCATTTATTGGTTATCCAACCGACTCTAAATTTATTAATTTACAAACAATTGAAATTCAAAGTGATGAGTTTATATATAGCTTGTAAATTAGAAGATATTAAAGGCAAGGGAATTGTATTAATGTACGTATATATTTATATAAGTTTACTATATATTTATTGTTATTTTTTTGTTAGAGACTACTACGTGGTTGAGTTTCCCGATGAAAAAGATAAGGGGTCAGTTCCTCTTTGCATTATCCCATCATCATGGACAGACGTAGAATTAAATGGAGAGAAGTTCTGTTGGTGGCCTAATTTTAAATCGGAGGAACAAAAGAGAAAAGCTGTTATCCAGAAGCTTCAGTTTGAAAACAGAAATTGTATCAAATGTAAAATTAACATAAAATATAAGACAAGTAAGTGGTATTATGAAAACTTTGATTTTTTGTAAACTTTTCAATGATGACAACTATAAATCAAAATATGTTATACATTTAAATTTTGTACATAGTTGTAGTTTTGCTGTAAAGTCTGAACATACTACATATAGTATGTAGGTATCGATTTTAATATCATTTGTGTTTTAGATCTATACGAAAAGGCTGTCAAAAAATTAAAAAAATTAGAAGATGGGACTTCAAGTGAAGCCTATTCGGACCTTGACGTAGAAAAAACTACCAAAAGAAAACCGAAGCCTTCATCCATTCTTAAACAATATGTTTTTGAAGATTCTCAAAATATAGACTCAGACGATGAAATCCCTAATATACGCAGACCTCAACATAGAAATAGGAATGAGTCATCTTCGTCCTCGCGTTCGTCTAGATTATCATCATCTTACCATCCACCGCCCCAATCGTTCAGGGAAGAACAAGAACCACAACTTGACATGACATTAACCAATACGCCACCTTCATCACAACTTGATGCTCGACTGGATGAAATTTTAAATTATTGCAAACGGACAAACAGTAAGTTAAATACTCTAGTCATACACAATGTGGATTCCTATAACAATGGCAAATTTTCAGAAATAGCTTTACAACTGGCAACAAAAACCGAATTGTTGGCCAAAGACCTCCAATTTGTGATGCAAACAATGCAGAGGTAATCAATTTCCCTACCAGAAAAAGAAAATTTATACATGGAAAAACTGCCAGTCACTAACTATACTTCATTGCAACAATTTGAAACAGAGTTACAGGAAGAAGAATTTTTTCAATCTATGGTAAATATTAAAAATATAAGCTACAGATTCATTAGTTGCAAATTTATTTTAGCTTTATTTTTACTACACATTTATTGCATGGTAATACATACCTGTTTGATCTTATTGTATGTGGCGTAATGGCATTACAGTTGGTTTATCTAACAAATATAATCGTAAAATTTGTTTACTTGTTCGAAATACATATACATCTGTACGCAATTCTACAATGAAGGTCCATACAGTGCGTTTTTTTTCATCCGCACATGCATTTTGCTTACAATGCATATATCCCTTCAGTTGAAAAAAATCGTGTCAATGCATTACAGTAGTAAGAATGATTAGCAAATCAACGTATGGAATAGACTAGTTCACAACTAAATCAGCTGCCAACAATGCACAAATTTTGTCTACCATCCTTTAATTATTTTACGTCATTTCATCTCGCACTTTTTAAACTATTGTTACTGTTATAACAGTTAATAATTTGAATTTTCTGTTCTGTTCACATTGACATTTTTTTTCAACTGGATATATTTATACATTGTACTCAAAATGCTATGTTTGGTTGAAAAAAAAATGCACTGTATACGTTTGTTTTTAATTAGTAATTTATATTCATTGTCTGTTCTTGTTTCAGATTTCGTCTTTCCTGGGCATCGGTGGAAAAGATATGGCCGACTTTACCAGAACATTAATGTCCAAAATTATATGTCATGAATTAGCTTTGGAGTGCAATTGGTCCGGGCGTAACAATAAAGATGGTTTTATGCAGTATGTAAATATTCTGAAGTTAATTCTTGGTAAGTGCGAGTACACATATTTTATTCTTGTTTTTAACATGCAAATGTATTTACAGCTGTTCTTCAGAAGAACCCCATCACCAGAAATGCTACACAATATGATGTTACTGGAGTCATCAAAGTTTGGCTTCGCACTGCGGCTGACCGACATGGAGGTCGCAGTAAGCGTCGTACTGAATCAAAAAATAATTCAAACTAATATTTGTATATAGTTTTGTGTATAAGTTGATTTATTCTTGTAAATATGTTTTTTTACATTTAATAGTTTTAAGTAGATTCAGAAATATGTTTTATGTATTTGTATTCTGTTTTTTAAACTTATACTTATGTAATAATATACAACCTTTTTTCTATAGTTTTATTGCAGTATAATTCGAATACATTTTCCATTAACCAACAACTGACTGAAGTCAGCTGTAGATATCAGCCCAATATCAATGGCCAGCTAACTACCGTTAAGGTAACAAGTCATGCGGCCATATGTTGGCCATCATAAAAAATAAGTGTTGGGCCAATACAGTGGCCAATACTATGCCATGATGGCAAATCATCTCTGGCCGGCTGCTGGCCAGAGTGACCTATAGGTACTGGCCCAATGCCAATTGCCAACACTATGCCATTATGGCCAACATCGGCCACCATATATTTTTTTTGCATTGGCCCGATCATTGTTTGCTGGAATATCTAGCTAGATATTCTACATCAAAATAAAACAAATTAACAGGTAGGTTTCTTAAACCCCGAAGATATTAGGATACTAACATGTAGTGATAAACTAATAGAGTAATTTAGTGTGCTGTATTCTATAATATTCACTACTCACACATTAATTTTAACTGGACGATTTGAAAGTTGAATTGATTTATTTTTATTTTATCTTATAGTGAAAATGAAAAAAAAATACACCCTCCAATGTTTGTTTAATATTCTTAATTTTTTTTCTAATTTTTGTACTTATTTTAGAGTCAAACAAAAACACAAAAAAGATCCGCCCATAGTACAATACCTAATGATATTCGGCCCATAAATTCGAAACTGAAAGATGATGTGGAGTGTAAGTTAAGCAGCCCACCGCAAAAAAGGTACATGTATCACAGAGTGATGTAAGTATTGAAAATATGAATGCCCAAAATTCTAATATAAATGATAGAACAACTAAACAAAAAATTAATATTTTAAGTAATATATTGATACCGAATTTACAAATCTCGACAAAAAACGTTAATCTAAAAATTCCAAATACTATCAATGATATTACGTCTCATTATGTACACGAACAATTTTATTTACTTTCCAGTTTTGATTTTTTAGAAGCTTACAGTAATCCTAGATCGGAAATAAATGTCAATAATTTATTTGGATATTTAATGTATATAGCTTATATTACACAAAATAAGCGAAAAGTATGTCTAATTAATATAAACAAAGCGTCGACAAAAACGGCAATTACAATTGTGGATATTACGTATCTTTATACGTGGAATCTTATCTCATGAATGACAAACATATGTTCCTAACCAATTTAGATATTGTAAACGAACGTCAAAGAATAAATCGTATAATAATGGAATTGTGTCATGAAAGAGTGCCCATATACGAAGCTATAGCAAGTTGTCATAAAATCCAATCATCACAATCAAAGAAACTTAGCAGGGGAAAAAAAAAGGTAAAAGTATTGTAGAAATTTTAAAAGATGCAAAAAAGACAACGTTTCTAACTTAGAAAAAAATGTACCACTTCAAAAAAAAATTTGTCTTAACGAATCTATGGACATAAACGACAATATTATGACTCTTTCGCAATCGATGATGCCACCACCGAGTAGTCATCACAAAGTTACCTCAAACGTTGAAACGGCAAATAAAATTGAAACTGAAATTTTTGACGCTTTAGGAGATGAATTAATGGCAAATCTTAAAATTACTTCAACTAAAAACGTCGATTGCCCTTTGAATGTACCACCGAATGTAGCCGCCATAACGTACCCCTTGTCTAAAGAATATTATACATTGTCTCGATTAGATTTATCGAATCATATCAAAATCCCAAATCCGAAATGAATATCAACAATTTACATGGTTACCTAATGTACGTTACATACCTAGCCTATAATAGAACAAAATCTCTTCTACTTAATATTAATTATACTGTATCCATATATAATAAGAAAACAAACGTTTCCCCTACAGAAGGACTTTGGGGAAATCCACATAATTATGAAGTATTATTCATTCCGATTTACTTTCCCGGACATTTTGCACTAATTATTCACGAACGAGGAAGTAAAACTGTATTCTATGATCCCCTTCCTAATGACAATAGATTAAAGGACAATAGTAATTATTTTGTTTCTATAAAAAATGCAATTCAAGTATTGGATTCGTCATTTCTTACAAACAGTGAATATACATTGAAGTTGCAAATGAACAAACTTACAATTTACAAACGAATTCATATAACTGTGGATATTATGTATGTGTTTATGTTGAGACATATTTGATGAATGAAAAACGTATGCTTTTGTCCGATTTTAACATCGCGACAGAACGCCAAAGAATTAACGGTATGTTACTAGAATTATATAATGAGAAAATACCTTCCTACGAAACCCGATCCGATTGCCTTTTCAACGAAATTGAAATTAATGATAACGAAATCGTCGAAATTTGCGAAGGCACACCTATCGAATCTGATTCCGACGTTAGTATTGTATCTACATCTTCTTCTAATAGTAGAAGATCAACGAGATCCACAAGAAGCACGGTTAACTACAGTGCATCTAGAAAATCAAATAAAAATAAACTAAAACCTATGAAATATTGTAAAAGAACTCACGGTATTTACGGTTGTTTTGCAAAAAGTGCCAAACATTCAATCGACTATCTCGAATGTGGAAAAATAGGTGACCAAATATGTAAACATTGCAAGGCACTTTTGTTTAAAGATGAAACTAGCGCTATATGTTGTAATCACGGTACTGTTATGTTACCTGCAATTTCACCGGTTCCCGAAGATATTCGAAAGTTAATGGACGATCCCGTACACGGAAAACATTTTCGACAGTACTTCCGAATTTATAACATGCTATTAAGTTTTGGTAGTATAGAAGCGGGTCGAAAAAAGGCACCCGGACAAGGTCCACCGGTTATGCTAATTAATGGCGAAATTAAACGAAACATAAGTCCCCTGTTTGCACCCGACGGAAAAACGCCAGTACACGGTCAATTGTACATGCTTGATCCGATGATGATGCAAGATTCGGTAGCTCAAAATCCGCTGTCTACAAAATTCGGCATTAAACGGGAAATATTACAAAAATTGTTCACTATATTACAAAAACACCATCCGCTTTGCGAAGCGTTTAATATAATGCACCAACTCTATATGGAAACATCGGCCGATGTGCAAAGACAAGGGTTTGATGAAGTACAACATGTCACATTAGTCTTGGTAAATCCGAGACAAGTTCCTGACGCAATAATTGATCCCGGTTTACATCCACGTGCAGTTAATTTACCACAAGTAAAAGAATTGTGCGCTTTTTATGTTAGTAACGAAAACGACGAACCGGTATATCGCTATGGTACTTGGTTAAAAAAGAAAAATGGGCAAGTAATATGTTTTCCACTTTATGATCGACTAAACGATTGCCTGCATTACGTTTTAAACTTGGCGAACGGTGATTTTGGATATTATCCAGGTATAGAAAAAGTTAAAAAACGGAATACGCCAAATCAACGTACAATTACTTCAGCTGAACAAAATGATCTCGGTTGTTCGCCAAACGCCGTTTACGACGAAGAAATAGATGAAGTTGAGCACAAAAACCACGTATCCGTAAGAGATTTTTATAGATTTCACTTAGCAATTCGTGGTGATAATAAAGGAGCTACGCACTTTTTATATCCCTTCGGTAGTATCACACAAGAATATATTATCGATCAGAGCATCAAAGCCGATCAGCAAGTGCACGAATTTATTAAGAAAAATTACGATACATTTTGTACCACTGCTCCCGAGGTACGCATGGCATTGGATAGAGATTTACAAAAATTATGCGAAGGAAAAAAATTAGGAAAAGTCTTACGATTATCTCCTAGAATGGTAGGTTCTCCTGCGTGGTATCAACAACACTTTCACGATGCCACGGCTCTGTTTAACCGCATTGGTCGTCCGACCTTTATGATTGCCACCACGTGCAACCCCTCGTGGAACGAAGTAAAAGAACATTTATTAAAAAATCAATATATTACAGATCGCCCTGATATTATATGTAGAGTCTTTCTAGTAAAAATTGAAAAAATGCGAAAGCTTATCGAAAAAGGTCATATATTTGGTAAAGTTAAAGCATTTATCGAAAGTTTAGAATTTCAAAAGAGAGGCGGACCCCACACTCATCGCTTAATTAGCTTAGATTGTCCAAATTCTCCCGAGTACGTAGATGAATACGTATCCGCAGAAATACCTAAATTACCCGACGCAAACGATAAAAGTGACGAAGCAGAAATGAGTAGAAAATTACGAGAGCTAGTGATAAAGTTTCAAATTCACAATTGTAATACTATTTGTCTTAACGATAGTGGTAAATGTTCGAAAGGTTTTCCAAAAAAATTTTCAAATTCCACTATAACGTACGAAGATAGACCCGCAATATACAAGCGAAGATCGCCTGAAAACGGAGGAGAAACTTACAAAACACCTGGCGGAAATATAATTACGAATGCCTCTGTTGTTCCTTAGAATCCTGCTTATCTTTTGGCATGGCATGCGCACAATAACATCGAGTTTTGTTACGGAACTCAAAGTTGTAAATATGCAATTAAATATAATTTTAAAATGGGTAATTACGCTTACGTTCGAATTGCCCAAACAAATAGTGATATTGTCGACTACGACGAATCCGTAGGACTAATGAAAGGTTATTATCGTTCGGCTCCGGAAGCGTACGCTAGATTAAACAAGTGGCGAATAATTAGATCATCGCACACAGTATATCGACTTAACGTTCATATGCCCGGAGAAGGACCTTTATATTATAGACGTGGTAACGAAGAAATAATTGCCGCACAAGTCTTGGACAATAATACCAAACTGTCCCAATTGGAAATGTTTTTCTTGCAATGTTTAGAAGAATCTCAACATGAAATAAACGAAATGCGAAACTTAACGTTTCCTCAATTACCGGAAACTTATTGGTTTAACAAAAAAACGAATCGTTGGACAAAACGAAAAAAAATGGTAAACGTAATAGGTCGTTTATATCCGGTTCCACCCAATCAAACAGAAAAATTTGCAATATATCAACTTTTACTGTGTCGTAAAGGTCCAACAGGATGGGATAATTTACGCACTCCAACAAATTACGTAGAACCATGCGAAACCTTTGTAGATTGCGCAAAAATAATGGGTTTACTGAACGACATAGAAACTTGGCGCAGAACACTTTTTGAAGCTAGTAATGTTGGTTATCCGAAAATGATGCGCAATTTATTCGCACAAATATTAGTATGGGGACACGTATCCGATCCATTAGCACTTTGGAACGAATTCCTCCCATTTATGTACGATACTCGTAATTTGCGCGATAACGATGATGCAGAAAAATCGAGAAGAATAAACATTGCCCTTTGTTCTTTGAATCGTATTTTAAGTCACAATTGGAAAACGAATAAAGATTTTAATATTCCCATGCCCGAAAATTACGAACAAATCTGTGACGATGAAAGAGAATTCTTTTTTGGCGAAACTGATATCTTCGATCGAGATGACGATACAAACGAATTACCATCGCAAGCTCCCAATGAATATATTGAAGATGAAAACATTAGCAATTACGTAAATTTGCCGATTTACTTAAAACTAAACGTAGAACAAAAAATCGTTGTCGATTTAATAATAAAAGCTGTAGAATCTACGCCAGATGATAAACTAAATTCCACGCCTAGGCTGATTTTCCTAAATGGGGCCGGCGGCACAGGAAAGACTTTTGTCTATAAAACTATCATAGATATATTCTTTAGGTATAAAAAGTATGCCATTGTTACAGCGTCAACTGGCGCGGCCGCACAACTTTTACCTCGCGGTATGACCGTTCATAACGCTTTTCATTTGCCCACTGACGTTTCGAAAGGGACAGATTACGTACCACCCATACGGTGGAATGACGTTATAACCCAAAGAATAAGAAAAACGCAGTTAATAATCATAGACGAAATTAGCATGCTACATCGAAAATATCTTAATATGATAAACGAGGCGTGCAAACATGCTGCACATATAAATCTTTCAAAGCTTCTTTTCGGTGGTAAGATCGTTTTATTAGGAGGGGATTGGCAACTGCTCTTACCAGTAGTACAATTTGCAGATATAAACGAGCAGATTAAAAGTTCCATAAAAAATTCCGAACTGTTCGCCGCATTTCACAAAATAACGTTAATTAGAAATATGCGAGTAAATGAAAACGAAATAGAATTTAATCAAATATTAGAACGTATAGGCAAAGATACAGACGGTACTGGAGAATTCCAAGTCCCCGCAGATATGTTGATAGAAAGTGAAGACGAACTTATAAAATTTGTTTTCGAAAACAACGAAGCCTTGCTTAGAAACGACGCCGTGGAAAAATTGCTTTTAAGTGCCAGACGCGCAGACGTTAGAAAATTAAATTCAAAAATTTTAAATATGCTTCCCGGAGAAGAAAAAGTATATTTATCTGCAGATAAATCGCTCGTAGACAATCCGGCATTGGACGTATATGCGGCCATTAACGACGTGTCTTCGCTACACGAAGAAAATCCAACAAATTTTCCTCCTCATAAACTAGTATTAAAGGAAAATGCGATAGTAGTTTTATTAAGAAACATAGACGTAAGACAAGGATTATCAAACGGTACACGTTTAATCGTAACACGTTTAGGTGAACACCTGCTACATTGTAAAATAGCAATAGGACCGCATCGAGGAAAGACTTGCGTTTTGGCAGTATTAAAATTCGTATATGAAGATGATCGCCTCGACGGAACAGGATTGCATTTTCAACGAATGCAATTTCCAGTAGAATTGGCTTACGCTATGACCATAAACAAAGCACAAGGACAAACAGTCGCCAAAGTTGGTTTATATCTAAACACTCCATTATTTAGTCACGGTCAATTATACGTAGCCATGAGTAGAGTCAGAAAAAAATCAGACATTAAAATTTATTTACCACCAAATGAGAAAAAACCGCACAAGGTTAAAAACATCGTCGCTAAAGAAATATTTAGATAAAAATATGATATCTATTGGCAATTCTTTCTGTACAAAAATGAATTCAAATAAGTCCTATTCCTTAGTTATTTTTTGATCAAATTAAAATTTTTACATATTGTGCAAATAACATTCATATAGAAAATAACAAAACATTTTTTTTTAATCTTTCAAAATACTGTATATTGTATAGTATAAGTTGTGCATAAACATTTGTTTAAAAAAACTAACCGGCAAACGAACATATTAACAGGCTAGCCACGAGTACAAAAAAGATATCCTAAACATATCGAATCGCCAAAAAGACGACGATAAATAATAAAGGTATCTAATAATATATTCAAATGCTATACGCCGTAATATATGTTAAAATGCCAAAAGGTTAAACTGATTATCAATTTTAAAAAAACTATTTTTGCACGCTTATGTTTTAAAATGTACAGATATACAATTTATAAATTGAAATTTATTATTTGTAACAAACATTTATATATTGTTAATCAGTTGTAATTAATTTTTTTACACTTTTATTGATTAATTGATATCCATTATTAATAGTAGTAGTATTAGTTTTTCTAACTTACATAAAATATGCTAAAATCACAGCGTTTTACTATCTAATAAAGCAGTACAGTAAGACAAGCCAATAAATGTTACATATATTCAAATGAAAAACATTTTAAACACGACACGAAAGCAAATAATTTAATAAATAAAAGAGACACGATACTAGAGCGAACATCTTAACAACAAACAATGAAAATCCACACTATTTCAAGCCTTCGAAAGAGGGTAATAGTGTTTGAAGAAGAGAATTTCACAATTAAGTTTTTTTTAAATTTGAAGCATGATACTAGAGCGACCATCTTAACAACAAATAAGGAAAATACACGCTATTTTAAGCCTTCGAAAGAGGGTAATAGTGTTTGACGAAGAAAATTCCACAATTAAGTTTTTTTTATAAATTTGAGACATGATACTAGAGCGAACATCTTACACAAATAAAAATACACGCTATTTTAAGGAAAGAGGTAATAGTGTTTGAAGAAGAAAATTCAAATTTAACTTTTTTTATAAATTGAGACATACTAGGGGCGAACATCTTAACAACAAATTAAAAAAATGCACGCTATTTAAGCCTTCGAAAGAGGGTAATAGTGTTTGAAGAAGAAAATTTCACAATTAAGTTTTTTTTTTAATTTGAAGCATGATACTAGAGCGACCATCTTAACAACAAATAAGGAAAATACACGCTATTTTAAGCCTTCGAAAGAGGGTAATAGTGTTTGACGAAGAAAATTCCACAATTAAGTTTTTTTAAATAAATTTGAGACATGATACTAGGGCGAACATATGAACAACAAATATAGAAAATACACGCTATTTTAAGCCTTCGAAAGAGGGTAATAGTGTTTGAAGTAAAAAATTCCACAATTAAGTTTTTTTATAAAATTGAGACATGATACTAGGGCGAACATCTTAACAACAAATTAAAAAAATACACGCTATTTTAAGCCTTCAAAAAAGGATAATATTTTCATATTTTAAAGAATAAATGGTAATGTTAATCCCACACACGGCTCAAATTCCATTTCAGAGCTAGGCCTTCCTGAAGGTTTTTCCCCTCATTAAAAAAAAAAAAAAAAAAAATTGCAGAGAATAAGTTTTAATTTACATACCTATCTACTATTTCTTTTTTCAGAAATCACATACATGGTGTTACATAACCGCATGCAAATAAACCGAGGGTCCAACGTATTTCGTTTGGTAGCCACTCCCAAAGAAGTGGTGAAATATTATAATCCAAGAATTAATTTTCAAAATACTATTCAATTAAAAAACATTTACATTAGAAATCATTTTCTAGATGATGAATATCATTTACATCTATTTTTCCATACATAGCATATATTTCATTATAAAAGGAAATGTACATTTTTCATCTAAAATAACTACATTTTAATGACATTCCATAAATAATATACCAATTCATACAGATTCTTAACCAAAATAAAGTAGCATAGGTGATCGGTATTTTTCTAGATAAAATCTAAAAAATTAGACTTTCTCAGAAATTAGTATGTATATTTATAGTTGGGGAGAAAACAACATCGCATATTTGTCAATATAAAGATTCACAAAAATGTAAATTTTTCCAAATCTACAATTGCAATTATTTTTAAAATCTACAAAATATAATCAATGCAAATTATAATTTGTTATAATATACTATGTTCTACCTTATTTTAAATTCATATTTAAATGTTAGACAATTTTTTTTTCAAAAATCTATTATACAAATAAACTTAGCAAACAAAACAATTTCAAAATAACTATTAAATTACAATTTATTACTTAATCAATCTTATAAAATATAACTTTTCAGTACGTAAAAGGAATAGTTTAAATGTTACTTCAATAGTACTAATTTATAATCAAAATATCAAATAGCATCGATAATCATATCATATATGATCAACATCCAACTTTTCAATATTAAATTACCAAGAAGAATCAACATCGTTTAAAAATGATAAATTTACAAGAATAATTATCAATCACAAACAAACATTATTATATTACTTACATTTAAAACATACTTTGTTACTGTAATTGTTAATGGCTTTATATTTTATGTCGGTATGTTAAGTATTGGTCTAATAATAAAATGATTTTAAGTATGCATAGCAATTTCATTATCGATGTATTCAAATGTATTACTACTATAACCTTAGATGAAAGTGATACAACTAAAAGGAAATCAACAATTACACTATTTACTTTAAATAAGAAAAAAATAATCTTAATAATTTTGAAAAACAAATTCATGACAATTCAAACAATCAATTAATCAAAAAAATAAAACGATCATTCAAATGAATTAGAACTCCTTTTTTTACCAAACGATTTTCAAAAAGGGTAGTCTTCCATCGCCAAAAATAATCCTAAATGGTTACCATGTACTCTACAATTAATAACACAATTATTATATTATTTCAATTAAAGTAATTCACTTACCGAATGTGCAAGGATACATTTAAATGTATTGCTACCATATTCTTAGGTAAAAGTGTTCCTTTAATTGATGAAAGTATAAATGTAAACCAAAGAACATTCTGCATATACTACTTAAAAGAATAATAATAAGCCACTTCATGAGAATAAATTTCATTATTTGAAAACCTAAAAAAATATTTATTGAGCAACTATAATTGCAAACCAATTGCACTATTTACCTTAAATAAGGAAAAAATAATCTTCATAATTTTGAGAAGCAAATTCATGACAATTCAAACAATTAATTAATCAAAAAAATAAAACGATCATTCAAATGAATCAAAGCTGCTTTGTTTACCAAATGATTTTCAAAAAGGGTAGTCTTCCATCGCCAAAAATAATCCTAAACGGTTATCATGTACTCTACAATTAATAAAACAATTATTATATTTTTTCAATTAAAATAATTCACTTACCGAACATGCAAGACCGATTAATTAAAGAGGGAACTTATGGAATCATAAATTCTCAAAAGCCCCTCTCTATTTGGATGAACACCGTCACTAAAAATAACAAATTAAAATATAACAATATATTATAATGAAACTTACCGTTCAAAAAAGTGGCCCTCGTAATCCTCCGCATCCAATAAGGCATACACGTCCAATAGCCTAAATACATCACATCGATTAGAACACAATGTTCTAATCGACGTGTTGTATTTATGCAACTGATGTCGAACATCAGGACTTGCATGCTTTATTGGAGGAAGAGTACACAATATGATGGGAGTTATCCTCGACCACTTTTCCAATGTACTTAATAACCGTTTAAAATTATTAAAGGCAATAGAAGCTCTGCCACCTCTTAAAATATCTTTGGTTCCTATCAAAACGACCAGGGGCGTATTTCTAGGCACAAACCATTCCGATTCATCACTTCGTGAGCGTTCGACTCTTTTTCTTAATTGGGAAACCGTTTGCCCGCCAATGCACAAGTCAACGACGAGCTTACCATGAATTCGGTTAGCAGAGTCTCCCTGACCTTCTACTAACACTCTTCTCAAAATACTCGCACCCAAACCAAAAAATGTAGTCATATCTAATAAAAAAAAAAATTAGAAACATTGCATATAGGTACATATTACTAACTAAATTTTGATTTAGTATAAAAAAAATTGAAAAAAAAGTCTATCACTCAATATGTGTTCCATTACTTACTGAGTTAATACTACAATCTCAGTATGCCAAACGAAGACCATATACCAAAAAACCTTTAATTAAGTATATCATATATATTGGATTTCTTTTTACAAGTACACAACTCCAAAAACGTAATAACACTACGAATTAATAACGACACAAAGAATGTATGATATACCAAAGAAACTGGACCATTCGTAATATATTAGTGTCAATCTTAATAAAAAATTCTGCGAAAAAAGTTCCAAAAAATACAAAATTAAAATTTTTAATTTTTCAGTCACAGTTTTTATTAATTACGAAAAAATTCAACTTTGTCCCCATTTAACCTATCCTGTAATCTGTACAGTTAAAAAGATTCCAATGAAATAAATTTGAACCACCCTATACATTAAAATATTACGTTTAAAATATCAGAAGAAGAATATTTAAAACTAAAATACAAAACTATAAAGGAATTTTTCTTAGTTTAAATACAGGATCTAGATAAATGCTTCCAATACTAAATAATGGAGATTGTGTTATAATATCTAGTACCCATCATTTTAAACATGCTATTTACTGAAGCTATTCGGCTTCGGATTAACTACTAAAAAATGGATATTCACTAGGTCACATTCAATGGATCACTGGATGTCGGGTAGTAAGTAAATGATATGTAGCGGGTTGTTGATTCATATTATAATATACGCACATGTACTATGCCATCAAAAATGAATTGCTGTCGAGTTACCTTTGGAATTTTTATTTGTATAGGTAATCGTACTTAAATTTAACTTCCAAAGGCGACTCGACCACCACTCATTTTGGATCACCCGTTAGTTGTGATTATACGGTTACAAAATTTTGCTCGCCTCAAAAAAACTGGAAACAAAGTATAAAATATCCTCACAAAGAAACATTGTTTAAACTATAGAAGATTGCACCCAACTTTACCCTTTACCCACTGTTTCTAAAATTGAGGACATCACCAACACACGTCATACCACAATAACGTAGTTTCCCTGGCGAATCATAAATTTTCTGTGTTGCTATAGAAATTACTAAACAACGAAAAGTGAGAATATTGAGAACAAGAAAAAACTAACAAGATACAAAAAATTGTTAATCAGCGATCTAATACTTCTTATGCCCATTTGCACTGACAAATTTAAGCGGAACTTAGCTTAAAATCCACGACAACCATTGTCTCAATAATTGTTGACATGAATTTTAAGTAACACTTAAGCTAAGCTCCACTTAAATTTGTCGATGCAAACGGGCATTAGATACATTTATCAAATACACATCTAACCATCGTTAGAATATGCTTCACCTAATTCATTTGTTACAAACCATCACTGTTTTTACAATGTTCTGTGCAATAATATCAGTTGGTTCACATCCAAAGCTTGGAATAATACATACACTGAAATGTTTGTATTAATCTTATAATAATGGAAACATTACTTTTATTATCTTTTACCACGGGCAATTATTTTGTTTACATAATAGGTATAAAATAAAATACTACTTACTTATAAAAAATTAGAAAATTTTAAAAATGTTCCAAAACAAACGATAACCAGTCTTGCAAACGATAAAAACCATAGATCATATACATTTACATACACAAAAACACATTATACCGAGCGAGTCGTAAGATTAGGCGTTTTACTAAAATTATCACAAATTTATCTTCCATCATCTTATATTTGTTTTTTGAAGGAAAATGTGAAAACTTAAATTATAATTTCTTGTAAAATAATAATTAAATTTCAATGACTAACACAACAAAATACCTTTAATTTAACAAGACAATTAATGGCGTTAATGCTTTTAATTCTTTAATTTTTTACATTCATGAAAGGTTTCAAGAAGGTATCTACACTAAAAATTTGTAACGTTACCAAAAAGTTAAACTATAAGTTTGTGCCATTGTAATACTTATAATCTATCTTTTTGAATGTTTGAGGAACGCAAAACAATTAACTTAAAAAAACTGTTTGATACTCCAATTACACTGTTTTCAATTTAATGTAATTCTCAAAATCATCAAGAATTATGCACAACCCTTGGTGCAGATAAAGCACATTTTTTAAATATAAATACTTCCGTCGTAGATGATTAATGGGGAGGGAATTCTTTACACATACACATTTAAAAACTGCTTGACATACATTCAAAATCCTCAGACATTATTCTGTTGATATTTGCACTGAAAGCTTTGACTTCATTAATAGATAATAATAATAATAATAAATGGAAATATAAGGGAATATATACAGGAAGCGATCTACGGTTGATAGAAATTAATTCTTTTCATTGAAACCTTTCATTAAGAATATCACGAAGAATAAAATCAACTTAACACCCTGCACCCCATTTCTTTTGAAACAAAGGCAAAAAAGGCGACTTTTAATCCAAAATTTCAAAAGGATTACGATGTATAAATAATTTGAACATTCTTTTAAAAAAATACTTAAATATCGTAAATCAAATTGGATTATCAAAACGAAAACACACTTTTTAGTAGACACACATAAAATACATATCTTTCAAAAAAATTTTTATAACTACTTGCACATAATTTAAACGTTACAGCCGAACTTACAGTTATCATATACAATTCGTGAATTAGATAATCTTGTATATTAAACAATTTAATCTATACAAAAAAATATGTATCATAAAACAATCAAAACGTACTTATCAATTTTTGCAATATACCTATATTCTTGAAAACTATTACACATTCTGATAAAATGCTTATAATATCCTCATAGTCTAAAGAATTAATTTACTATAAAATATAGCGTTCATCAAATGACAAATAAAATGACATACTTATTGTATTTAAATATACTGCCGTTAATTAATTACTTATTTAGAATGATCAAATAATTTCATAATTTATGTTATTCAACAGACCCCATTATCTTCATGATTCTACATAAACTATACAATGAATTAATGAAATAAATCACCGTGTAAAAT
>NW_022170249.1:52568577-52641323 GCF_008802855.1 Photinus pyralis
GTCTAACCTAAACCTAACCGCGCACGTCGACCAACCTAACCTAACCATTTAACACACATCGCGACCTTAGCTAACGGTCTATCTAACCTTAATCCAATTGCAATCTGAACCTATGTGGGGAAGGGGGGTTGGCGGGGGAGGGAGGGGGAGGGGCGTTGATTTATTTGCGTAAAACCACCTTTCGATTTTCCCGATAAATAAGAAATATTACGCGATTTTTAACAAATATCGACGCTTCGAGTGCCCAAAAAAGTCACCTCGGGGGACCGCGTATTCTCGCCAAACTTTGACCTCTCACCTTTAATCTCGTATGTAAAGTCGATTTCGCGAAAAAAAAAAAAAATTTTAAATTTTCAGGTCAAAAATTTTTTTCGAAAAATCGCCGTTGTCATATCGATTCGATTTAACGCACTTGCCGATCCTATCGTGGGGACTCCGGCAAAATTATAGGAAGTCGATCCAAAGGATCGTTTAGTATCGAAGTCCCGGAATTCCACAGGCAATGTGCCGTTTTGCGCCCATTTTCGTATGAGCAATTTCATTTTTTCCACGACCTCTCCCGGAGACGGCCTTCGATTTTTTGGGGAGGTGGAAGGTGTCGTAGAATAGCCTCGTCCTTCCTCTTTCGATCGCGCCTTAACCTCTCGAATTACCATCGAATATGACGAAATTACGAATTTTTTGAAAGGGCGCAAAAATTCGAAAAACCAAAAAGCAGCCCTCTAGCGTCGAAACCGTAATCTTTTATTAGATTTTTTCTCGTTTTTTGCAATCTCCGCGTCAAAACGCATAAGATGACGTCGAAAAAACGACGATTTTGACAATTTTTTTTTTTCGATTTTTTCGAAGGAAGGGGATAGTATGGAATTTTTTCGTTTTTATATTTTTGGGATAACTTTCGAAGTAGACTCGTATTTCGACAAAACCTTTTGTAAACGTGTCCTTTGAGGGTTAAAATGCAACGTTCCGATTCTCGTGTCGATTGCTCGATTCGGGGACGCAACGGCGTTTTTGGAATTTTCGAGTTCCCTCGGGAAATTCGATACGCGAAAATTTTGAAAATTTCGATCGAAGTTCGTCTCGTACCGTGGCACTCACGAAACTCGATTATTTTACGTCGGTGGGCACGTCGACGCGTCTGCGAGTTTCGTTTGCACATCGAGACACGAAAAAAAATTCCGGTCTTTCGGTCTCGCGCTGCGCCGCCCGCCTCGCTTTCTTTGGGTCGATCACGGAACGCACACCGATCGATACGGAAAGCGAGAGGACGTTAGAAAACCGCATCGTTCTGGTCCTCGGAGTTTCCGAATAACCCTTAAAATAACGGAAATTTACCAAAGGAGCGGGTGGGCGGGGAGGGTGAGGGGGGAAGGGAGGAACGTAAAGTCGTAGTATACCGATACGGAGATCGACTTAAAAAACAGCATCATTTTAACCCTTCGCGGTTCGAACAGAGTACGTTTAAAGTGTTTGGGGGGGGGGGAGGGATGGGAGGGTTAACGGAGTGGTTGCCGGGGTACGTTAAACGGACTTCGAAAACTACTCCGATCGAAGATTGCCAAAAAACTTTACCGCCTTCCGAACGAAATTGACACTTCGCTCGGCTTCGGCGGCTGCGCCGCCTCGCCTCGCGGCTTTTCGCGATTCGCCGTCGATTCCGAACGCACTGCCGTCGATACGGAGATCGACGTGGACGACCGTCGCGTTTAAGAGTCGGCTCCATAACCTTTTAAATTTTGAATTACGACGATATGGAGGGGGGAGGGGAAATGTCGACCGTAAGTCGGACGAGCCGAACAGAGATCGACTCAACTAACCGCGTCGTTCTAACCCTCGCGGTTCCCAAACAAACGTCGAAAAAGGCGAAGTGACTTTGAAGGTCCGGGGGGGGTCAAGCGGAGCGGTCGGGGTGGCGAAAGGCGCGTCGAAAGAAAAGACTGATCCGACTTTCCCAAATTCGCCCTCTCCTATGCCGCTCGACCGCCGTAATTTATTTTTTATCGACATCATTCCGAATGCACGCGATCGGGTCCGAGTGCGTTCGAAATTCCTTCCTCCCGAACCCACCGGGAGAATTGGTCGTATATGACGCGTCGTTAATCCGTCCGACTTCGTCGCTGAGCGATCGTAAGTGTTGTCTTAGTCGTCTCGTTTCCGCGGGCGAGGGATAAAGCGGAAAGCGGACGATGATAAGGGCCAAACCTTCGCGCCCCCTCCCCCCAAACGGCCCATAGTTTTTTAATGGGACCCCGTACGTCTCACGCGGACGGCGGACTACGATCGATCGCGTTTTCAGAGGGAGGAAGTAGGCTACTTTTCGAGCAATTTCGCTCTCTTTTCGCGCTCCCGTTTCTCGTGCGCCGTTCCTCCCCCGCGGGTTGTTCGCGACTTTCGCGATCGAGTACCTCGAAAGCCTCGACCCTGCCTACCCCCCCTATCCCGCGGAGCTCGATTTCCAGTTCGACGGGCGACCCTCGGCGAATTTTCTTCGGAGGTGCATTTTTTGGGCGTGGACGGGAGGGGTGAAACGAATTTTTCCCGGCATGAGTAGCGGCCCATCGTAAAATCGCGTCTTCGGATTCGAGAGTCGTTGTAAAATTCTTGAAAATCGTCAAGGCCGATTAAAATATTTACGAAAGTCGGAACCACGTGTAAGTATTGATATAATAACCAATTGCCTAGAAACGTACACATACACTCGGGCTCATAATTACATTATACTAATATAAAAAGAATTTTTAGCATCTGAGTACCTACCTTTTGTTGAACCTCGATCTCGCTTAGCTTAGATGGAGATTCTTATTCGCGCAAACCCGTTTATCGTCCACGACGTAAGGGTGAGATTTCGACGACGACGACGCCGCGGGGCGGCGCCGCCGCAGCCGGCGCCCGTCGGGCGCGCGTCGTTCGGTCGGTCGCCAAAATAGAATCTCGGTAACCGAAAAGTGCGTAGGAAGGCGTGCGAGGTTATCGTCGGAAAGGTCTCGCGGCGCGGTTAGGATGGGCCGTGTCAAGTGGGCGCCGACGACGCCGACGCCGGCGTGCGTCGCGGGCGTCGCCGAATGAGAAATCTCGGTACGAAAAGTCGCAGGAAGGCCGTACAGGTATCGTCGGAAAGCTCTCGGACGGCGCGGTTAGGATGGCGCGTTAACTTTCCAACTAAACTGCAATCTAACCTAAAACTGCGCGCGTCGACCTAACCTAACCGAGCATTTCGACCTAACCTAACGTGTCTATCTAACCTAACCTAACTGGCGCGCGTGAACCCTAACCTAACTTAACCGCGATCTAACCTAACTGAGCATTTTCGATCTAACCTAAAACACGTCATCTAACTAACCTAACCGCGCACGTCGACCTAACCTACCTAACCTAACTACACATCGCGACCTTAGCTAACCGCGTCTATCTAACCTAATCCAATTGCAATCTGACCTATATTGTGGAAGGGTGGGGTGGCGGGAGGAGGGAGGGTGATTATTTGCGTAAAACCACTTCGATTCACCGATAAATAAGAAATATACGCGATTTTTACAAATATCGACGTTCGAGTGCCCAAAAAAGTCACTCGGGGACCGCGTATTCTCGCCAAACTTTACCTATACACCTAATCTCGTGTGTAAATCGATTTCGGCAAAAAAAAAGAAAATTTAATTTTCGTCAAAATTTTTTCGAAAAATCGCCGTTTCATATATCGATTACGATTTTTTAACCGCACTCGATCCTATCGTGGGGACTCCGGGGCAAATTTATAGAAGGTCGCATCCAAAGTTGATCGTTTAGTATCGAAAAGTCCCCGGAATTCCACAGGCAAGTTGCCCAGTTTTGCGCCCATTTTTCGTGTACAACATTTTCCACGATCCTCTCCGGAGGACGCCTCCCGTAGGTAAAGGTGTCAGAAATCCTCGTCTCCCCCACCCGCCTTAACCTCATTACCTCGAATAGATTCGTGAAATTACGAATTTTTAAGGTGCGCAGAAATCGTAATAGAAGTCGTAATATTATCTCCCACACTAACCGTAAATCTTTATTAGAATTTTCTCTTGCAATTCCGTCCAAATGACTCTATAAGAATCGTTCTGTATATATACTGACGATACAGATTTTTTCGATTTTTTCGGAAGGTATGGAAGTATGGAATTTTTCGTATTTTTAATTTTGGGATTAAAACTTTCGAAGTAGGACTCGTTATTTCGACCAAAACTTTATGTAACGTGTCCTTTGAGGTAAAATGCAAACGTCCGACGGTGTCGATCGCTCGATTCGGGGACGTTTTTTGAATTTTTCGAGTTGCCCCTGGGAATATCGATTTACGCGATAAATTTTTTGGAAAATTCGATTCGAAAGTCGTCTCCGCTTACGTGGGCACTCCGAAACTCGATATTTTTACGTCGTCTGGGGGCCGTCGACGCGTACTGCAGTTTCGTTGCACATCGAGACACGGAAAAAAATCCGTCTTTCGCGTGCTCGGCGGGCATGCGCCACGCCTCCGCCTCGCTTCTTTTGTTCATTCCGGAACGCCACACCGATCGATACGTGGAAAGAGACGTGACGTTAGAAACCGCATCGTTCTGGTCCTCGGAGTTTCCGAATTAACCCTTAAAATACGAAAATTTACCAAAGAGCAACGGGTGGGGGGGAGGGTGAGGGGGGGGAGTGTCGGACGTAAAGTCGTAGAATTAGAATAACCGATACGAGATCGACTTTAAAAACAGCATTATTTTAACCCACTCGCGGTTTTTCGAACAGATACGTTTAAAAGGTTTGGGTGGGGGCGGGGGGGGAGGGATGGGAGGTTAACGGAGTGGTTGCGGGGTACGTAAACGGACTTTCGAAGAGACTACTCCGATCTAAGACTTGCCAAAAACTTACCTCCGAACGAAATTGACACTTCGCTCGGGCTTTCGGCGCTGCGCCGCCTCGCCTCGCTGGCTTTCGGATTCGCCGTCGATTCCCGAACGCACTCGATCGATACGGGAGATCACGTGGACGACCGTTCTCGTTTTTAAGAAGTCGGCGTTCCCTTAATAACCTTTAAAATTTTGAAATTTACCGGACATATGGAGGGGAGGAGGGGGGAAATGCGGACGTAGGTCGGACGGATGCCGATACGAGATCGACTCAACTAACCGCGTCGTGCTAACCCTCGCGGTTCCCGAACAAACGTCTCGAAAAAAGGCCGAAGTGGTTTACGTTTGAAGGTCCGGGGGGGGTCACGGAGGGGCGGTCGGGGTGCGAAAGGCGCGTCGAAGAAAAGGACTCAGATCGGACTTTCCCAAAATTCGCCCTCTTCCTATGCCGCTCGACCGCCGTAAATATTTTTTATCGACGATCATTCCGAATCACGCTGATCGGGTCCGAGTGTCCGTTCGAAAATTCCCCCTCCGAAACCCACCGGGAGAATGCGTTCGCTATGACGCGTCGAATCCGTCCGACGTTCGCGTCCGCATTTGAGCGATCGTAAGTGTTTCTTAGTCGTCTCGTTTTCCGCGGCGCGAGGATAAAGCGGAGCGACGTCGATAAGGGGCCAAAACTTCGCGCCCCCCTCCCCCCAAACGGCCCATAGTTTTTTAATGGACCCCCGTACGGTATCTCACGCGGGACGCGTCGGGACTATCGATCGATCGCGTTTGAGGGGAGGAGTAGGGCTACTTTTTCGAGCAATTTCGCTCTCTTTTCCGCTCCCGTTTTCTCGTGCCGCGTCCTCCCCCGCGGGGGGTGTTCGCGACTTTCGCGATCGAGTACCTCGAAAGCTCGACCCTCCTACCCCCCTAATCCGCGAGCTCGATAATTTTCCAGTTCGACGGGCGACCCGCGGCGAATTTTCTTCGGAGGTGCCCGATTTTGGGGGGTGGCAGCGGAGGGGTGTGAAGACGAAATTTTCCCGGGTGCTGGCGGGTAGGCGGCCCAATCGTAAAAATCCGCGTCTTCGGAATTTGAGAGTCGTGTAAAATTTTCTTGAAATTCGTCAAGGCCGATTTTAAAATGATTTACGAAAACGTCGGAACACGTTTGTACGTATTGTATAATAACAATGCCTAGAAACGTACACATACACTGGGCTCTATAATTACATATACATATATATAAAAATGAATTTTTAGATTTGAGGTACCTACCATTTTTGTTGAACCTCGATACTCGTTTAGCTTAGATGTAGATTCTTAATTCGCTGCAACCGTTTATCGCCACACGTAAGGGTGAGATATTCGACGACGACGGACGCCGCGGGGCCGGCAGCGCCGCCGCAGGCCGGCGCCGTCGGCGCGCGTCGTCGTCTCGCCAAAATTGAGAATCTTCGTAACGAAAAGTCGTAGGAAGGCGTGCCGAGGTATGTCGGAAAGGTCTCGGGCGGCGCGGTTAGGATGGGCCGTGGTTTAAGTTGGCGCCGGCGCGCCGACGCCGGCGCGCGCGGTCGGGCGTCGCCCGAAATGAGAATTTTCTGGGTAAACGAAAAGTCGCAGAAGGCTTTGCGAGGTATTGTCGGAAAGCTCTCGCGGCGGGGTTAGGATGAGCGCCGCGCTTAACTTTCCAACAACTGCAATCTAACCTAACTTCGCGCGTCGACCTAACCTAACTTAACCGCGATCTTAACCTAACTGAGCATCGATCTAACCTAACACGTCGATCTAAACCTAACCTAACCGCGCACGTCGACCTAACCTTAACCTAACCTAACCTAAACCGCTACCTAACCTAACTACACATCGCGACTATCTAACCTAACCAATTGCATCTGACCTAATTGTGGGAGGGGGGGGGGAGGAGGGGGAGGGGTTGATTATTTGCGTAAAAACCACCTTTCGATTTTCCCGATAAATAAGAAAATATAACGCGATTTTTTACAAATATCGCGTTCGAGTGCCCAAAAAAGTCACTGCGGGGACCGCGATTCTCGCCAAACTTTACCTCTCACCATCTCGTAGTGTAGAGTCGATTTTGGCAAAAACAAAAAAAAAAAAATTGAATTTTTTCGGTCAAAATTTTTTTCGAAAATCGCCGTTTTTCATATCGATTACGATTTAAACGCACTTTGCGATCTTCGTGGGACTCCGGGGCAAATTTATGAAGGGTCGCATCCACAAAGTGATCGTTTAGATCGAAAAGTTCCCCGGAAGTATCCACCGGCAAGTGCCCGTTTTCGCCCATTTTCGTGAGCAATTTCATTTTTTTTTTCCACGACCTCTCCCCCGGAACGGCCTTCCGATTTTTGGGAGGTGAAGGTGTTCGTAAAATAGCCTCATCCTTTCCTCTTTCGATCGCCGTCTTTAACCTCTCGAATACCTCGAATATTGGACGAAATTACGAATTTTTTTGGTAAAGGGGCGCAAAATTCGAAAACCAAAAAGCGCCTCTAGCGTCGAAACCGTAAATCTTTTATTAGATTTTTTCTCGTTTTTTGCAATCTCCGCGTCAAAACGCATAAGCATGACTCGAAAAAGCGACGATTTTTTGACAATTTTTTTTTTCGATTTTTTCGAAGAGGGGATAGTATGGAAATTTTTCGTTTTTTTAATTTTTGGGATTAACTTTCAAGTAGGACTCGTATTTCGACGAAACCTTTGTAACGTGTCCGTTGAAGGTTTAAAATGCAAACGTCCGAACGTTGTCGGATCGATCGATCGAGACGTTTTGATTTTTCGGAGTTTGCCCCCTCGGGAAATATTCGATTACGCGATAAAGTTTTGGAAAATTTCGATTCGAAAGTCGTCTCCGTACGTGGGCATCGGAACTCGATTTTTATTTTTGAAAACGTCGTCGGGGCCGTCGACGCGTCTTCCGAGTTTTCGTTTGGCACATCGAGACACGAAAAAAAAAGTCCGTCTTCGGCTCTCGGCGGGCTGCCCCCTCGGCCTCGCTTCTTTTTTCGATATCGAATCCGGAACGCACACCGATCGATACGGAAGAGACCGACGTAAAAACCGGCATCGTTTTGGTCCTCGGGTTTCCGAATAACCTTTAAAACACGAAATTTACCGAAGAGAAGAGGGTGGGGTGGGGGGGAGGGGGGGAAGTGTCGGACTTAAAGTCGGAGAATACCGATACGAGATCGACTTTAAAAACCGCATCGTTCTACCCTCCCGCGTTTTCGAACAGAGACGGTTTAAAAGGTTTTAGGGGAGGGGGGGATGGGAGGTTAACGGATGGTGCCGGGGTACGTAACGGACTCGAAGAATACTCCGATCGAAGACTTGCCAAAAACTCCTCCTCCCGAACGGAAAATTACACCTTCGCTCGGCTTCGGCGGCTGCGCGCCTCGCCTCGCGGCTTTTCGCGATTCGCCGTCGATTCCCCGAAAGCACTTCCGATCGATATGGGAGATCGACTGGACGGACCGTTCGTTTTAAGAGTCGGCGTCCCTAAGAACCTTAAATTTGAAATTTACCGGACGATATGGGGGGGGGAGGGGGAAAATGTCGCGACGTAAGTTCGGACGATCGATACGAGATCGACGCAACAAAAACCGGCGATTGTTCTTAACCCTCGCGGTTCCCGAACAAACGTCGAAAAGGCGAAGTGGTACGTTTGAGTCCGGGGGGGGTCAACGGAGGGCGGCGGGGTGCGAAGGCGCGTCGAAGAAAAGACTCGATCGACTTTTCCAAAATCGCCCTCTTCCTATGCGCTCGACCGCCCAGTAAATATTTTTTATCGACGATTCATTTCCGAATCACGCGATCGGGTCCGAGTGTCGTCGAAAATTCCTCCCTCCCTAAACCCACCGGTGAGAATTGGTCGTATGACGCGTCGTAAATTCCGTCCGACTTCGGTGTCCGCATTTGAGCGATCGTAAGTTTTCTTAGAGTCGTCTCGTTTCCGCGCGCGAGGATAAAGCGAGCGACGTCGATAAGGGGCAAACTTCTTCGCCCCCCTCCCCCCCAAACGACCCATTAAGGGGTTTTTTTTTTAATGGGACCTCGTACGTCTCACGCGGGACGGTCGGGACTTTATCGAATCGATCGCGTTCGAGGGAGGGAGTAGGGCTACTTTTCGCAGCAATTTCGCTCTCTTTCCGCTCCCGTTTTCTCTGTGCCGTCCTCCCCCGCGGGGGGGTGATCGCGACTTTCGCGAGTCGAGTACCTCGAAAGCCTCGACCCTCCTACCCCCCCTATCCGCGAGCTCGATTTTTCCAGTTGCGGACGGGCGACCCTCGCGAATTTTTCTTCGAGGTTGGCGATTTTTGGAGGTGACAGCCGGGGGGGTGAAGGACGAATTTTCCCGAGTAGCGGCCCATCGTTAAAAATCGCGGTTTCGGAATTCGAGGCTCGTTTGTAAAATTTCGTGAAAAAAGCTTGGGCCAATTTAATTATTTTCGAAAACGTCGGGGAAAACGTGTTATCTTCTTTTTAATTATAACTAGAATCGGATTGGAGCTCGCGTCGCTCGCTCCTACCGATCACGGCGTTTTGTTATCTTATCACACGCCGTTTTTTGTGGTTTTCCGTTTGTAAATTTTTTTTTTAGTTCGACCGTTGTGCGATTTGGAGTTTGGGTTGTTTTTAAGTGAAGTTGGAATTTTATATAATGCGAAAAACAAAAGAATTTTGATTCGGCTCAAAAAAGCACCAATATATCGATGTTTTTTTTAAGTCAAAATCTGCGTACCTATGTGTTTGTAAAAATGCTACGCATTTTAAGACTTCGCTAGAGTGAGTATATTTTGCAGAGATATCGCCAAAAAGGGGGATAAGTTTTTTGGAACATCACCTATACAAAGTAATTTTTTAAAAATTTCGATTCAACTTGTTAAATCCAGATCCGCACATAAGATTCTTTAATTTTGATAACATTTTTTGGTTGTAATGAGACATACGCTCGGCTCCGGCGGTAAAGTCGCCTCGCTTCACTGTGATTTGTATCGGTGCACAGCTCGGCTTCGCCTTGTACTGGTTACTGTTCAACAAAGACAATTTCTCAGTTTCAGTTTTGTTGCGGTAAGAAAATGATATTGAGCAGATTGAATTGACATTTTTTTGTATTTGTGAAGAATTTATTTTTTGGAAACATGCAGTTTTTTGAAAATTTCAATTCAACTTGTTTCCAGTTCCTAACATAATTGCACATAAGATTTTTTAAAATTTTGGTTAACACTTTTTGGTTTTGAGGAAAGGCTTCACTATAATTCGTAACGGTGCATAGCTTGGCTTCGCCTTGCATTGTTCATCAAAGACAATTTCTCAGTTTCAATTTTGGTGCGGTAAAAAAATGCTATTGAGCAGACTGAATAGATATTTTTTTTTAATTTTTGAGGAATATTTTGGTTTATTGAACAATAATTAGCTTCATTTATAATTTTTGTTTGAATTTGTCTTTTAAAAAAGTTAAAAAAAATTGTCTTAAATCTACAAATAACCTAATGTCCCAAGCGAAGGGATGGTCTGTGATGCCGAACTCGTCCTCGGCTCGTTTGGAATTGATGTGAAAAAGTGTAATGTGCGATTGGCCATCGGTAAATGTAGTTTGCCACCCTGGACGTAGAGAGTCTAAGGGAGGGCCATTGGTATGAGACGTGTGTGTTAAGAATCGAAAGTCTTTGATTATGTTACTTGGTTGGGAAAATGGTTATTAAAAATTTTTGTTTGAATTTTTAGTTCAAAGTTAAAAAAAATTTCATAAATCTACAAATAACCTAATGTCCAACGCTGCTTGTTGTCATATTCAATTTAGTTTCATTTTTTGTTTGAATTTGTATTTCAAAAAAGTATATATATAAAAGATTTGCACTGTTCAACAATGATAATTTCTCAGTTTCAGTTTGGTAAGAAAATGCTATTGAGCAGATTGAATTAATATTGAATTTGTGAGAAATATTGTTTATGAAAACATCACTTACACAGTGATTTTTTAATGAAAATTTCTTATTCAAATTGTTGAATCCAGATCTGCACATAAGATTTTAAATATTATTATTGTACTATTGGGTTATCACAATTAGGATTTTTTTTTAAATAACAAACGCATTAGGTAATATTATCTTCCGTAAGATCAATATTGAATTCCATGTGTGAATCGTACTGTAGTCTTCTGTTTGCTGTTCATTATAATTTGTAGTAGCCTCATAGCGTTTTCGACTTACTGCAACTTTTTTACATGTTCGACTATAATAGCTAGCAACGAATGCAATTTTACATCTTAAGTCGAACAGGTATAAGAAAGTTGCACTGTGGTAAGTCGAAAATAATGCAGACGTAGTGCGCACTAATGCAGTAAGTCGAAAACGCCATCAGATGATATTGTATAAATAGTAGGTAAAATAAAAAACAATAAAATAAATATTTCATTATATATTCTATAAATATTAATTCGTCGGTCTATCGCACAAAGGTGTTAAGTGAAAAATAGGTAATCTACTTACAAAAATAAATAAAATTTAACATTTCAACATTTATTATCCCTCTCTTGTTCTGGGCCCTCAACAGGCTTGCACCCAATTACAGAGTGACTCGCATAATGCTTGTTAGAGGTGTATTAATTGCTGTATCATTTAAAATAAGTTTTGTTTTTTAACGAATTATTTTTTTTTAACTACACAACTGTTTGATAATACAATTGAAAAAATTTGAATAAACTGTTTGATAATACAATTGAAAAAATTTGAATAAACTGTTTGATAATGCAATTGAAAAAATTTGAATAAACTGTTTGATAATGCAATTGAAAAAATATTACTTAACACCTGTGTACGATAGACCGACGTATTAAATTTATAGAACTTATAACTTTTATTAGGTAGGTAATTATTATTTACCTAATAAAAGTTATAAGTTCTATTATCATAGTAGTTTGTGTAACCCCGCCCACCTCTAAAATTATTAAATCGTCCTCCTCTTCCTCTTCCTCTTCTTCCATTGAAATTTCCTCTTCTCCCCCTTACTTGCCCCCTGTAATTGTTCCCTCCTCCTCTCTTGCTCACCTCCCAATCTCTTTGCTTTCTTTTCTGTAAAATTTATATGTATAGTAATTTTTAAATTAAAAAAAATATAATTTTTAATATAAGTAATTATTTTTTTTACTTAATTTAATTTTGTTAATAATTAGACTATAATTTATTTATTAAACACATGCAGTCAAGTCCCTATCAATAAATTTTGGTTAATGTAATAAGACATTCGTTTTGCACTCATCAAATTATAGAAATTGGGAAATTTAAAAATTGCATGTCACATTGACACGATTAAGTTATACTTAAGGCTACCTACATGTTTTGAATATTAGCCTTTTAACATATAACAGTAGTTTTGCATTATTTATTCAGGTAGGTACTTATAAAAATCATATGTGAATTTATAATGTACACATGTTATAGTACAGGGTGTTTTTTTAAAAAAGAGCCATACGACAATGTCAAGGCGTAGAGTTATTTAAAATGGGCCATAGGGAAATTTACATTATATCATTATTTACGGTAATCCTTTCTTGTTTCCTCGCAAATTATATGTCACAGTACTGTAGAAATTGTTTCTGAATCAACAAATTTATTCAGATCAGATATAAACGTATAAGATTGCAGTCGGTGTTCGAATTATTTTTCATCGGCAATCAAACAATACCCGATACTCGGCACTGAACAGCTTGCATACCACTCAGCTATTGGGCCCACTTTTGTAGGAATTGTATAACATGAATACTTTTTCGAACAGCAAATACATTTTTCTGCTTTGTTGATGCAGGGTTGAGATAGAGAACTGTTTGTGAAATGACTAAGCGTAAGGTCAAAATTTGAGAACAATTGGCGCAATTTAAATTTCTCTATGGCCCATCTTTAAAAAAACATCGTGTATAAGGTACAAAAGAAATGAAAATTATTACAATGAAGAGATATTGGTCTTAAAAGTTTTCAAATTTGATTCCAAATATTACAATCTACGTTATAGTTACCAACCTTTTGAATAGCGTAAATCCTTCAAAAAAACTATTTTGTTTGTTTTAATAAAATTAATAGGAAATTGAGGTAAGTGAGATAAATACAAAACGCAAGGATAGATTTGATATTATGGATGTTAATTCAGATACAGTAATTATATGAATGCAAATGGTCGTTTGTTATAGGTTTAGAAAATTTGGTCAATAAAAAATGTTCGAATTTTTTGGGAGGAGCTTAACTGCATCTGTAGTGTGATGTGAACAAATAATATATATTAATTACCTGACCCCGCGACTCCACCGCATCGGATTCCGTCTAAAAATAAGATGAAAACGGTATAATTTTATAAATATATAGCTACAGTAGACCTTCGCCAATTCGAACAGGATGAAAGTGTATTATAGGTACGTTATTTTTGTAAGTAAAGAATAATTCGAACAACAGTGTCAGTATTGTACAATTTTTTCATCAAAATGTGATTACATGATGGGCATTTTGATATTGATGATATGCATTGTTTAGATTTAGAACAATTGTTGTGTTTTGTTTATTCTATTTTGTATCATTTGTAATTACAATTATTTATTTCTTAATAAGTAATTCAGAATAAAATTTTATTGTTATTTTTGTTAATTCGAAAAATTCATTCACTCAAATAATCTCAGATCCGGATTAGGTCGGATCGGCAAGTTTCTATTGTAGGTACCTATTGGTGTATGATAAAATGTTTTGCGTGTAAAAATGAAATCATGAAAGATATACTATACAAGTTTTATGTTGAAATTTGATGTCGTATTCTTTATGATTGTCAATAAATATTTATACTTAAGAAATACAATATACAACTTGTTGAAAAGATCAAAATGAAATGAAATTAAAAAAATTGTAGAATTTTAAATTTGTATTGTATTGTAAATTTGTTGAATCTTGTAAATTAAAAAAAGTGTATGTAAAAAGTTTAAAAATATGTCTATTTTTTTAATTTACTTAATTCAATTAATAATGAAATTAGATTTTTTTTATATAGATTTGGCTTCGACTGTTTAGTCTTTTTGCTATTCGTAGGTTCCAGTTAGATATTATTTACTTACTCGTTCGGATTCGTTTGACTTGAGGTTCTATAAAAAATTAAAGTATTAATTTTATTGAATTTTAGAAATGAATCAATTATGCTTACCGTTAACTTGTTCTTCTTCCACCTAAAAATTAAATGGAAATAGTATATTATTATAAATATATAACATTGTGTTTATGTGTAAAATAAAAGTTGCATGACAAAGAATTAAAATTGAAAAAATGAAAGCATCGAAAATTTTTTGTTTCTAATTTCTCATGTTGAGAGTTGAAGTTTTATAAATTAAGTGAAATACTAATACTGGGTATGAAGATCTTAGAATATGTATAACTTTAAATTTGTATTGTTTTATAGAATTAATTGGCAATGTGGCATTTTCTGAATATTGTCACATATTTTATATTTATATAAACAATGTGGTTGAAGTGAAATTGGTATTATTGTTAATTGTGTCATTGCAGTTCAATTAAAAAATATAAAAGTTGTGTATTGCGATATTAAGATATATGATAAAAGTAACTTTTTTATGGAACATCCTGTGTATGCGTATGTATTTTATAAAAAACAAATTAAATAATGGTCAACACTAATTACCAATATTATGAAATTAAGGACATTACAATCAATTAAAGTTTTCTATTTGTATAAAATGGTGACAGTTGATATTTTAATGATAAGAAGAAATATGTTAAAAAGTTTAAAATATTTGACATAAATTACTGTGGTTGTAATGATAAAGGAGTTACAAGTTGTAAAAATTTTTTTTTTAAATTTTATGATTCTCAATTTGTAAAGATTAAGTCTAGTTTTATACTTTTTGGTATATTTGACGTGTTTAAGTATTACCAGTTTGTCTTTGGAATAAATTTAAAATTTTAAATATCATTTATTGGTAGTTAGGTGTTGATTTCACTATATAAATATTTATAATTATTGATGATACGTTACCTCCGTTGGTGGTCCCGTCTCGTTTTCTGTTACAATTACAGATGAGTTTGCTTCGGTTTCTTCAATTTTTAGATTATCATTAATATTTATGTATCATTATTTTATTAATCAATTTCTTACCGTTTGGCATCTAAAATTTAAAATAAATATATCAATAGAATACTTAAACAAAAGATAGATATATGTATGTACCTAAGTAGATTTAATTTAATTTTTTTAATGAAAATAAACACACATTGCCTAAATAATCTTTGATGTACGTATATCAAATGGCATCATTGTGATTTTTGTTTGTTTATATACTTTTTCATGACGCATATTAAGGAAAGCTGCAATTTTTCAAAATAAAGTACTTTCTTTGTGATGGATGATGTTTCTTAAATATTACCTTCATTTAAAATGGAGTAAATTTTACTAACCTATTAGATACCTATTTATAAAGTTTAGTGTTTTTTTTCTATATAACACGAACATCTTTACAAATATTGTATATACATACTTCTATCATTAGCATGTATTATGTTTTATTAACTCTATTTAATATGTCCTACTTTACATTGATTATAACGTTTATTTTTAAATTTTTTTGTTACATCTATTTTGGTTGCAATGTTTAGTGATACCTATTTTTTATAAAGTATAATAATATTATTCTTTTTTTTGTTTGTTAAAATTTTTAATGACAATCTACATTAATATAACAAATTTTCATAATAAAACATTTAACAAAATAGTTTAAATTTATAAATAATTTTGTATGAAACATATGGTTGTATTATACCGATTGAATATTTTAAAACCGAATATAGGTAATTACTATGGAAAAAGGGTTTTTTGGTGATCGTCACTATCCACATTAACTTAGAGGGTTCATAATTAGGAATGGGCGATAACTGTTTTCACCTATCAATAAGTATCGGGTAGTTACCTATTGATATATTTTACTTATCGATATGCCGATAATTATCGAAATATCGATGGTTATCGATATATTGCTACCTATCGATAACTATCGAAATATCGATAGTTATCGATATTTCGACAGTTATCGATATGTTGATAGTTGTCGCTAGAGATGGGCAATAGCTGTTTTCATCTATCGATATAAGTATCGGGTACTTACCTATCCATATATTTTACATGCCGATGATTATGAATAGGTATGGGAATTTTTTTCGATATATCGATAGGTATCGATAGATCGATTTTTTTAGCTCTACCTATTGTTTTTCGATATATCGATATCTATTGATATATCGAAAAAAATTCCCATGCCTATTCATAATGATACGTATCCAAAGATGATTTTTTTCTTATCTAATGATATACAAATTAGTTCATTTTCAGTTGTAGTTATCATTATTTTATTAATAATTCAGCAATTGATCCAATTAATAAAATTATGTTAACCATGGAAATTTTCTAAAGAATTGAAATAGGTTTTGACACAGACGGAATGGGCGTTTATTAAAGTGAACGGAAAACAAATATCGCGTAAATATTTTGAACAGTTGTCATAAACTGATATTGATTTCGACTTGATTAACGTTTGAATCTGATTTTTGTTTTACTAGTCATGGCTATATGATTTTGAAAAACAATTATGAAATTTTGCGAAATATAACCTCACTTTCGACGAAATGAATTGAACTTTTAATTAAGATTGTGGAGGGCCCCTTCCGCAGATTTTTTTATTGAAGACGCTTCGTTAAGTTGCCTTTTATCCATTTCTATCAATTTAATGATCGTACATGGGGGGGCTTATTAGCGTTACGTAATCTTATTTTGTTCGTATAAACGAAATTAATGTACCTACTGTATAGAAAAATTTGCAATTGGGGGGAAAATTTTACTTTAGTGATGAGGTTTGGCCGTTTTTTTCGACTAATTGCATCGTATTAGTGTTGAAAATTTAAGCTTTTTTAGAATAATAGAAATAAATTTTTACCTTGCAGAGCTGATGGACACTTCAACACTCAACAGGGTGTGGCTTCAGGTTCGAAATGAAGTTTGTGCTTTTATAGTTAAAGATGTCAAATGATTGATATTTACCTAACTTTACTCTTTTGAATTTTTTACGAGTAAACCATAGAATAATTCTGCAATAATTAAAATAGTTGTATTTAATAAAATCATAACCTCTTGAGTACGTGATGTTAATAAGTCCCCCAGGTATGATCATCAAATTGATAGAAATAGATAGAGATCACCTTAGTGATACGTTTTCAATTAAAAAATTTGTGGCAGAGGTTTTAAATTTTCCACAATTTTAATTAAAAGTTTAGTTTATTTTCTGGAAATCTGGTATTATTTTATGTCTATTTCGTCATACTTAAGTTGGCGAAATTGAAAAATTTTATGTGACAGTTATTAATTTATAAACAAATGTGAGTTTTATTGGAGGTTATGTTAACTTCTTCGTCTACAAAATTGAAATATCCTGGGTTTAACGTGTATATTAACAGTTTTTAATGTAATGAAAGTAGTATAATAGATATAATATACAATACAATTTAAGGTTTTGTTCGACAAATGAGCGATACTTCCATGTCACTTGTGGATACACTCTAATAACACCACTTTAAGAAGTGTATACAGTTTAATCTCTTGAATGCGTTAGGGAAGAAAAATATCGTAGAAAAGGTTACATATTGCGAGTGATAAAGATCGATTTCTTTGTATCGATCACCGAGGGGGGAAATCCGGACGTATTTTTCATGGATCGCCTGTATAGTGATCACCGATTAATTTGAAACGTTTTTTTTGTATAAATCGCTGCTTAGTATACACAGCCTTATACGGTCGAGAGGGAGAGGAATATCTTTCGCAGTTTCCTTAAAAAAAACGGGTCACCCCTAATCTTACGACTCATTCGGTATATGTGTTTTTATAAATATGCATAAATGTATATAATCTATGGTTTACGATTTTTTGTCTGTCATTTCGATTATTGGTAAACATCATCGAATACAGTAAACGTCAATAACTTTATAAATAGGTAAGTACTATTTATTTATATTTTACATTATGTACACAAAGTAGTTATTTATGGTAAAAAGTGATGATGGCATTGTTTATGTCGAATACAAAACTTTTCGTAGGTATATTATTATAAACTTTTCCTGTATCAGCTTACGATAGCATTGTGGTTGATTCTAACACATTAATTAGGTGAAGTATACTCCAAGGTTGGTTACATACGTGCGGGTTAAATGGATCTATTACTAGGTCGGTGTTGTTTTATAACTTTTCATACACTTTATCGATTTTTTTTTATCTAGTCAAGTGTTGCTATTTGCACATTAATATGATATCGTTTTTGTACCGGTGGCATCGTTGAGTTTAGCAAATAAGGTGAAGGGGATATTTGGAGTAATCTGGTTTAGAACAAACCCCTTTTGAGGACGTTTTACATTTGATTTATTAAAACGTGAGCAACAATTTGTAATACCATTTGATCACAGTATATTGTCGACACGGTATTTGTGTATGTATTAATACAATTCCGTAATGTATTATGTATGGTCGTCTTTGACACCAGATGATCCAGCGTACGTGATTGGAAAATATTTATTTGCTAAGAGTTAATTCTTTGGTGGGCAACTTACCCGAGTTGAAATATATTGTTAAAATAGTTTATTGAAATGTTTAAAGTAGATAAGAGATTTTTGGAACAAAGGGAGAAATCATAAATACTTTTAGATCCACTTTGTTCGAGACTTAATTATTTGAATCTTATGAGAGTGTACGAAACGCAAGTACAGCTTAAAACTGTGGTGCATGATTAGAATACAACTTTGTGTATTTTTAAAATTGGAGTTTCACCTAAATACATTTCATGAAGTTTTGGTCTTGAAATGTGTCACTTGAGTTCAAAGGTTTTTTTTCATAATAAATTTGTTTGTAATAGTTATATATCCAATTTGGTTAATTGTTTGTTTTGTGTTAGATAAAAATGGCTACATTTTTTGGATTGGGAGACAGTGTTTTGAGAAGAGTGCTGGTAGAGGGACAAGGTGTCTCTACTAGTCGAATTTATGGCAAGCTCGTCGTGGACTTGTGCATCGGCGGGCAAACGATTTCGCAATTGAGAAAAAGAGTCGAACGCTCACGAAGTGACGAATCGGAATGGTTTGTGCCTAGAAATACGCCTCTGGTCGTTTTGATAGGAACCAACGATATTTTAAGAAGTGGCAGAGCTTCTGTTGTCTTTAATAATCTTAAACGGTTATTAATTACATTGGAAAAGTGGTCGAGGATAACTCCCATCACCTTGTGTACTCTTCCTCCAATAAAGCATGCAAGTCCCGATGTTCGACATCAGTTGCATAAATACAACACGTCGATTAGAACGTTGTGTTCTAATCGATGTGATGTATTTAGGCTATTGGACTTGTATGCCTTATTGGACGCGGAGAATTATGAGGGCCACTTTTTCGAACGGTAAGTTTCATTATAGTACATATATTGTTATATTTTAATTTGTTATTTTTAGTGACGGTATTCATCCAAATAGAGAGGGGCTTTTGAGAATTTATGATTCCATAAGTTCCCTCTTTAATTAATGGGTCTCGCATGTTCGGTAAGTGAATTACTTTAATTGAAAAAATATAATAATTGTTTTATTAATTGTAGAGTACATGATAATCGTTTAGGATTATTTTTGGCGATGGAAGACTACCCTTTTTGAAAATCGTTTGGTAAACAAAGTAGTTCCGATTCATTTGAATGATCGTTTTATTTTTTTGATTAATTAATTGTTTGAATTGTCATAAATTTGCTTCTCAAAATTCTGAAGATTATTTTTCTCCTATTTAAGGTAAATAGTGAAATTGGTTTGCAATTATAGTTACTAAATAAAAATTTTTTTAGGTTTTCCAATAATGAAGTTTATTATCATGAAGTGGCTTATTAAAGATTATTATTCTCTTGAGTAGTACCTATATGAAGAATGTTTTTTTGTTTTCTTTTATACTTTCATCAATTAAAGGAACACTTTTATTTACGAATACGGTAGCAATACATTTGAATACTTCTTGCACATTCGGTAAGTGAATTACTTTAATTGAAAAAATATAATAATTGTTTTATTAATTGTAGAGTATATGGTAACCATTTAGGATTATTTTTGGCGATGGAAGACTACCTTTTTTGAAAATCGTTTGGTAAACAAAGTAGTTCCGATTCATTTGAATGATCGTTTTATTTTTTTGATTAATTAATCGTTTGAATTGTCATCAATTTACTTCTCAAAATTCTGAAGATTATTTTTCTCCTATTTAAGGTAAATAGTGAAATTGGTTTGCAATTATAGTTACTAAATAAATATTTTTTTAGGTTTTCAAATAATGAAGTTTATTATCATGAGATGGCTTATTAAATTTAATATTTATTTAAACGGTATGTGAAGAATGTTCGTTGGTACTTATTTAAGAAAAAAAGAAAAAAACATCATTGAAGAAAACCGCTACGTTTTTTTTAAAGTCATTTTATTTCGAACAATTGCCAATTATTATAGTGTACTTGTGTAGGAAATTACGTATGTAACAATTATTGGTACATATCTCTCATAATAATCTATTTCTTTACGTTATTTAAGATAAATATTACACTTTAATTTTATCATTGAAATTATTCAATATTTTTTTAGATTTTTAAGTAATTCGTATTCATATTAAATATTGGATGTGTCTTATCAAAAATTTGCATAACATGAATATTAATATTTGGTGAGTGAAACTTGTAGTGTACGTATAATCTAATTGAACTGTAGGTTAGTTATTAATTTATTTTGAAAATAATATGTTTAATTTGTAGTGACTTAATGTTACAAAGTATATTTTTATGATTAATTTCTTTGTTAAGGAAATATTTTTGAAGATCTATGATTCTAAAAGATATCTACATGATTAAGAGATTTTACACGGTGATTTATTTCATTAATTCATTGTATAGTTTATGTAGAATCATGAAGATAATGGGGTCTGTTGAATAACATAAATTATGAAATTATTTGATCATTCTAAATAAGTAATTAATTAACGGCAGTATATTTAAATACAATAAGTATGTCATTTTATTTGTCATTTGATGAACGCTATATTTTATAGTAAATTAATTCTTTAGACTATGAGGATATTATAAGCATTTTATCAGAATGTGTAATAGTTTTCAAGAATATAGGTATATTGCAAAAATTGATAAGTACGTTTTGATTGTTTTATGATACATATTTTTTTGTATAGATTAAATTGTTTAATATACAAGATTATCTAATTCACGAATTGTATATGATAACTGTAAGTTCGGCTGTAACGTTTAAATTATGTGCAAGTAGTTATAAAAATTTTTTTGAAAGATATGTATTTTATGTGTGTCTACTAAAAAGTGTGTTTTCGTTTTGATAATCCAATTTGATTTACGATATTTAAGTATTTTTTTAAAAGAATGTTCAAATTATTTATACATCGTAATCCTTTTGAAATTTTGGATTAAAAGTCGCCTTTTTTGCCTTTGTTTCAAAAGAAATGGGGTGCAGGGTGTTAAGTTGATTTTATTCTTCGTGATATTCTTAATGAAAGGTTTCAATGAAAAGAATTAATTTCTATCAACCGTAGATCGCTTCCTGTATATATTCCCTTATATTTCCATTTATTATTATTATTATTATCTATTAATGAAGTCAAAGCTTTCAGTGCAATTATCAGCAGAATAATGTCTGAGAATTTTGAATGTATGTCAAGCAGGTTTTAAATGTGTATGTGTAAAGAATTCCCTCCCCATTAATCATCTACGACGGAAGTATTTATATTTAAAAAATGTGCTTTTGTCTGCACCAAGGGTTGTGCATAATTCTTGATGATTTTAAGAATTACATTAAATTGAAAACAGTGTAATTGGAGTATCAAACAGTTTTTTTTTTAAATTAATTGTTTTGCGTTCCTCGAACATTCAAAAAGATAGATTATAAGTATTACAATGGCACAAACTTATAGTTTAACTTTTTGGCAACGTTACAAATTTATAGTGTAGATACCTTTTTGAAATCTTTCATGAATGTAAAAAATTAAAGGATTAGAACCATTAACGCCATTAATTGTCTTGTTAAATTAAAGGTATTTTGTTGTGTTAGTCATTGAAATTTAATTATTATTTTACAAGAAATTATAATTTAAGTTTTCACCTTTTCCTTCAAAAAACAAATATAAGATGATGGAAAATAAATTTGTGATAATTTTAGTAAAACGCCTAATCTTACGACTCGCTAGGTATAATGTGTTTTTGTGTATGTAAATGTATATGATCTATGGTTTTTATCGTTTGCAAGACTGGTTATCGTTTGTTTTGGAACATTTTTAAAATTTTCTAATTTTTTATAAGTAAGTAGTATTTTATTTTATACCTATTATGTAAACAAAATAATTGCCCGTGGTAAAAGATAATAAAAGTAATGTTTCCATTATTATAAGATTAATACAAACATTTCAGTGTATGTATTATTCCAAGCTTTGGATGTGAACCAACTGATATTATTGCACAGAACATTGTAAAAACAGTGATGGTTTGTAACAAATGAATTAGGTGAAGCATATTCTAACGATGGTTAGATGTGTATTTGATAAATGTATCTAATGCCCGTTTGCATCGACAAATTTAAGTGGAGCTTAGCTTAAGTGTTGCTTAAAATTCATGTCAACAATTATTGAGACAATGGTTGTCGTGGATTTTAAGCTAAGTTCCGCTTAAATTTGTCAGTGCAAATGGGCATAAGAAGTATTAAATCGCTGATTAACAATTTTTTGTATCTGGTTAGTTTTTTCTTGTTCTCAATATTCTCACTTTTCGTTGTCTAGTAATTTCTATAGCAACACAGAAAATTTATGATTCGCCAGGGAAACTACGTTATTGTGGTATGACGTGTGTTGGTGATGTCCTCAATTTTAGAAACAGTGGGTAAAGGGTAAAGTTGGGTGCAATCTTCTATAGTTTAAACAATGTTTCTTTGTGAGGATATTTTATACTTTGTTTCCAGTTTTTTTGAGGTGAGCAAAATTTTGTAACCGTATAATCACAACTAACGGGTGATCCAAAATGAGTGGTGGTCGAGTCGCCTTTGGAAGTTAAATTTAAGTACGATTACCTATACAAATAAAAATTCCAAAGGTAACTCGACAGCAATTCATTTTTGATGGCATAGTACATGTGCGTATATTATAATATGAATCAACAACCCGCTACATATCATTTACTTACTACCCGACATCCAGTGATCCATTGAATGTGACCTAGTGAATATCCATTTTTTAGTAGTTAATCCGAAGTGGAATAGTTTCAGTAAATAGCATGTTTAAAATGATGGGTACTAGATATTATAACACAATCTCCATTATTTAGTATTGGAAGCATTTATCTAGATCCTGCATTTAAACTAAGAAAAATTCCTTAATAGTTTTGTATTTTAGTTTTAAATATTCTTCTTCTGAAAAAGTTATGATATTTTAAACGTAATATTTTAATGTATAGGGTGGTTCAAATTTATTTCATTGGAATCTTTTTAACTATACAGAATACAGGATAGGTTAAATGGGGACAAAGTTGAATTTTTTCGTAATTAATAAAAACTGTGACTGAAAAATTAAAAATTTTAATTTTGTATTTTTTGGAACTTTTTTCGCAGAATTTTTTATTAAGATTGACACTAATATACTACGAATGGTCCAGTTTCTTTGGTATATCATACATTCTTTGTGTCGTTATTAATTCGTAGTGTTATTACGTTTTTGGAGTTGTGTACTTGTAAAAAGAAATCCAATATATATGATATACTTAATTAAAGGTTTTTTGGTATATGGTCTTCGTTTGGCATACTGAGATTGTAGTATTAACTCAGTAAGTAATGGAACACATATTGAGTGATAGACTTTTTTTTCAATTTTTTTTATACTAAATCAAAATTTAGTTTGTAATATGTACCTATATGCAATGTTTCTAATTTTTTTTTTTATTAGATATGACTACATTTTTTGGTTTGGGTGCGAGTATTTTGAGAAGAGTGTTAGTAGAAGGTCAGGGAGACTCTGCTAACCGAATTCATGGTAAGCTCGTCGTTGACTTGTGCATTGGCGGGCAAACGGTTTCCCAATTAAGAAAAAGAGTCGAACGCTCACGAAGTGATGAATCGGAATGGTTTGTGCCTAGAAATACGCCCCTGGTCGTTTTGATAGGAACCAAAGATATTTTAAGAGGTGGCAGAGCTTCTATTGCCTTTAATAATTTTAAACGGTTATTAAGTACATTGGAAAAGTGGTCGAGGATAACTCCCATCATATTGTGTACTCTTCCTCCAATAAAGCATGCAAGTCCTGATGTTCGACATCAGTTGCATAAATACAACACGTCGATTAGAACATTGTGTTCTAATCGATGTGATGTATTTAGGCTATTGGACGTGTATGCCTTATTGGATGCGGAGGATTACGAGGGCCACTTTTTTGAACGGTAAGTTTCATTATAATATATTGTTATATTTTAATTTGTTATTTTTAGTGACGGTGTTCATCCAAATAGAGAGGGGCTTTTGAGAATTTATGATTCCATAAGTTCCCTCTTTAATTAATCGGTCTTGCATGTTCGGTAAGTGAATTATTTTAATTGAAAAAATATAATAATTGTTTTATTAATTGTAGAGTACATGATAACCGTTTAGGATTATTTTTGGCGATGGAAGACTACCCTTTTTGAAAATCGTTTGGTAAACAAAGCAGCTTTGATTCATTTGAATGATCGTTTTATTTTTTTGATTAATTGATTGTTTGAATTGTCATGAATTTGCTTCTCAAAATTATGAAGATTATTTTTTCCTTATTTAAGGTAAATAGTGCAATTGGTTTGCAATTATAGTTGCTCAATAAATATTTTTTTAGGTTTTCAAATAATGAAATTTATTCTCATGAAGTGGCTTATTATTATTCTTTTAAGTAGTATATGCAGAATGTTCTTTGGTTTACATTTATACTTTCATCAATTAAAGGAACACTTTTACCTAAGAATATGGTAGCAATACATTTAAATGTATCCTTGCACATTCGGTAAGTGAATTACTTTAATTGAAATAATATAATAATTGTGTTATTAATTGTAGAGTACATGGTAACCATTTAGGATTATTTTTGGCGATGGAAGACTACCCTTTTTGAAAATCGTTTGGTAAAAAAAGGAGTTCTAATTCATTTGAATGATCGTTTTATTTTTTTGATTAATTGATTGTTTGAATTGTCATGAATTTGTTTTTCAAAATTATTAAGATTATTTTTTTCTTATTTAAAGTAAATAGTGTAATTGTTGATTTCCTTTTAGTTGTATCACTTTCATCTAAGGTTATAGTAGTAATACATTTGAATACATCGATAATGAAATTGCTATGCATACTTAAAATCATTTTATTATTAGACCAATACTTAACATACCGACATAAAATATAAAGCCATTAACAATTACAGTAACAAAGTATGTTTTAAATGTAAGTAATATAATAATGTTTGTTTGTGATTGATAATTATTCTTGTAAATTTATCATTTTTAAACGATGTTGATTCTTCTTGGTAATTTAATGGTAATTTAATATTGAAAAGTTGGATGTTGATCATATATGATATGATTATCGATGCTATTTGATATTTTGATTATAAATTAGTACTATTGAAGTAACATTTAAACTATTCCTTTTACGTGCTGAAAAGTTATATTTTATAAGATTGATTAAGTAATAAATTGTAATTTAATAGTTATTTTGAATTTGTTTTGTTTGTTAAGTTTATTTGTATAATAGATTTTTGAAAAAAAATTGTCTAACATTTAAATATGAATTTAAAATAAGGTAGAACATAGTATATTATAACAAATTATAATTTGCATTGATTATATTTTGTAGATTTTAAAAATAATTGCAATTGTAGATTTGGAAAAATTTACATTTTTGTGAATCTTTATATTGACAAATATACGATGTTGTTTTCTCCTCAACTATAAATATACATACTAATTTCTGAGAAAGTCTAATTTTTTAGATTTTATCTAGAAAAATACCGATCACCTATGCTACTTTATTTTGGTTAAGAATCTGTATGAATTGGTATATTATTTATGGAATGTCATTAAAATGTAGTTATTTTAGATGAAAAATGTACATTTCCTTTTATAATGAAATATATGCTATGTATGGAAAAATAGATGTAAATGATATTCATCATCTAGAAAATGATTTCTAATGTAAATGTTTTTTAATTGAATAGTATTTTGAAAATTAATTCTTGGATTATAATATTTCACCACTTCTTTGGGAGTGGCTACCAAACGAAATACGTTGGACCCTCGGTTTATTTGCATGCGGTTATGTAACACCATGTATGTGATTTCTGAAAAAAGAAATAGTAGATAGGTATGTAAATTAAAACTTATTCTCTGCAATTTTTTTTTTTTTTTTTTTAATGAGGGGAAAAACCTTCAGGAAGGCCTAGCTCTGAAATGGAATTTGAGCCGTGTGTGGGATTAACATTGTACAAAGTTAGTACTCTGTCGACCGCACTAAAAAACCCCTCGAAAAATAATAATGCCAGTTACGGATTAAAATTGGAAGTTTATACATAGAAACAATTAAGCATTTTTTAATCTTGTGAAAGAATTATTAAGAAAGGGAATATGCCTAGGTAATTTGGCAGTCATGCATGACATTACCATTTATTCTTTAAAATATGAAAATATTATCCTTTTTTGAAGGCTTAAAATAGCGTGTATTTTTTTAATTTGTTAAGATGTTCGCCCTAGTATCATGTCTCAATTTTATAAAAAAACTTAATTGTGGAATTTTTTACTTCAAACACTACTACCCTCTTTCGAAGGCTTAAAATAGCGTGTATATTTTTTATTTGTTGTTAAGATGTTCGCCCTAGTATCATGTCTCAATTTTATAAAAAAACTTAATTGTGGAATTTTCTTCTTCAAACACTATTACCCTCTTTCGAAGGCTTAAAATAGCGTGTATCTTCTTTATTTGTTGTTAATATGTTCGCCCTAGTATCATGTCTCAAATTTATTTAAAAAAACTTAATTGTGGAATTTTCTTCGTCAAACACTATTACCCTCTTTCGAAGGCTTAAAATAGCGTGTATCTTCTTTATTTGTTGTTAAGATGTTCGCCCTAGTATCATCATGTCTCAAATTTATTTAAAAAAACTTAATTGTGGAATTTTCTTCGTCAAACACTATTACCCTCTTTCGAAGGCTTAAAATAGCGTGTATCTTCTTTATTTGTTGTTAATATGTTCGCCCTAGTATCATGTCTCAAATTTATTTAAAAAAACTTAATTGTGGAATTTTCTTCGTCAAACACTATTACCCTCTTTCGAAGGCTTAAAATAGCGTGTATCTTCTTTATTTGTTGTTAATATGTTCGCCCTAGTATTATCATGTCTCAAATTTATTTAAAAAAACTTAATTGTGGAATTTTCTTCGTCAAACACTATTACCCTCTTTCGAAGGCTTAAAATAGCGTGTATTTTCTATATTTGTTGTTAATATGTTCGCCCTAGTATCATGTCTCAAATTTATTTAAAAAAACTTAATTGTGGAATTTTCTTCGTCAAACACTATTACCCTCTTTCGAAGGCTTAAAATAGCGTGTATTTTTTATTTGTTGTTAATATGTTCGCCCTAGTATCATGTCTCAAATTTATTTAAAAAAACTTAATTGTGGAATTTTCTTCGTCAAACACTATTACCCTCTTTCGAAGGCTTAAAATAGCGTGTATCTTCTTTATTTGTTGTTAATATGTTCGCCCTAGTATCATCATGTCTCAAATTTATTTAAAAAAACTTAATTGTGGAATTTTCTTCGTCAAACACTATTACCCTCTTTCGAAGGCTTAAAATAGCGTGTATCTTCTTTATTTGTTGTTAATATGTTCGCCCTAGTATCATGTCTCAAATTTATTTAAAAAAACTTAATTGTGGAATTTTCTTACTTCAAACACTATTACCCTCTTTCGAAGGCTTAAAATAGCGTGTATCTTCTTTATTTGTTGTTAATATGTTCGCCCTAGTATCATGTCTCAAATTTATTTAAAAAAACTTAATTATGGAATTTTCTTCATCAAACACTATTACCCTCTTTCGAAGGCTTAAAATAGTGTGTATCTTCTTTATTTGTTGTTAAGATGTTCGCCCTAGTATCATCATGTCTCAAATTTATTTAAAAAAACTTAATTGTGGAATTTTCTTTCTTCAAACACTATTACCCTCTTTCGAAGGCTTAAAATAGCGTGTATCTTCTTTATTTGTTGTTAAGATGTTCGCCCTAGTATCATGTCTCAAATTTATAAAAAAAACTTAATTGTGGAATTTTCTTCGTCAAACACTATTACCCTCTTTCGAAGGCTTAAAATAGCGTGTATTTTCTATATTTGTTGTTAATATGTTCGCCCTAGTATCATGTCTCAAATTTATTTAAAAAAATTTAATTGTGGAATTTTCTTCGTCAAACACTATTACCCTCTTTCGAAGGCTTAAAATAGCGTGTATCTTCTTTATTTGTTGTTAATATGTTCGCCCTAGTATCATCATGTCTCAAATTTATTTAAAAAAACTTAATTGTGGAATTTTCTTCGTCAAACACTATTACCCTCTTTCGAAGGCTTAAAATAGCGTGTATCTTCTTTATTTGTTGTTAATATGTTCGCCCTAGTATCATGTCTCAAATTTATTTAAAAAAACTTAATTGTGGAATTTTCTTCGTCAAACACTATTACCCTCTTTCGAAGGCTTAAAATAGCGTGTATCTTCTTTATTTGTTGTTAAGATGTTCGCCCTAGTATCATCATGTCTCAAATTTATTTAAAAAAACTTAATTGTGGAATTTTCTTCGTCAAACACTATTACCCTCTTTCGAAGGCTTAAAATAGCGTGTATCTTCTTTATTTGTTGTTAATATGTTCGCCCTAGTATCATGTCTCAAATTTATTTAAAAAAACTTAATTGTGGAATTTTCTTCGTCAAACACTATTACCCTCTTTCGAAGGCTTAAAATAGCGTGTATCTTCTTTATTTGTTGTTAATATGTTCGCCCTAGTATCATGTCTCAAATTTATTTAAAAAAACTTAATTGTGGAATTTTCTTCGTCAAACACTATTACCCTCTTTCGAAGGCTTAAAATAGCGTGTATCTTCTTTATTTGTTGTTAATATGTTCGCCCTAGTATCATGTCTCAAATTTATTTAAAAAAACTTAATTGTGGAATTTTCTTCATCAAACACTATTACCCTCTTTCGAAGGCTTAAAATAGCGTGTATTTTCTTTATTTGTTGTTAATATGTTCGCCCTAGTATCATGTCTCAAATTTATTTAAAAAAACTTAATTGTGGAATTTTCTTCGTCAAACACTATTACCCTCTTTCGAAGGCTTAAAATAGCGTGTATCTTCTTTATTTGTTGTTAATATGTTCGCCCTAGTATCATCATGTCTCAAATTTATTTAAAAAAACTTAATTGTGGAATTTTTTTCTTCAAACACTATTACCCTCTTTCGAAGGCTTAAAATAGCGTGTATTTTCTTTATTTGTTGTTAAGATGTTCGCCCTAGTATCATCATGTCTTAAATTTATTTAAAAAAACTTAATTGTGGAATTTTCTTCGTCAAACACTATTACCCTCTTTCGAAGGCTTAAAATAGCGTGTATCTTCTTTATTTGTTGTTAATATGTTCGCCCTAGTATCATGTCTCAAATTTATTTAAAAAAACTTAATTGTGGAATTTTCTTCGTCAAACACTATTACCCTCTTTCGAAGGCTTAAAATAGCGTGTATTTTCCTTATTTGTTGTTAAGATGGTCGCTCTAGTATCATGCTTCAAATTTAAAAAAAAAACTTAATTGTGAAATTTTCTTCTTCAAACACTATTACCCTCTTTCGAAGGCTTGAAATAGTGTGGATTTTCATTGTTTGTTGTTAAGATGTTCGCTCTAGTATCGTGTCTCTTTTATTTATTAAATTATTTGCTTTCGTGTCGTGTTTAAAATGTTTTTCATTTGAATATATGTAACATTTATTGGCTTGTCTTACTGTACCGCTTTATTAGATAGAAAAACGCTGTGATTTTAACAGATTTTATGTAAGTTAGAAAAACTAATACTACTACTATTAATAATGGATATCAATTAATCAATAAAAGTGTAAAAAAATTAATTACAACTGATTAACAATATATAAATGTTTGTTACAAATAATAAATTTTAATTTATAAATTGTATATCTGTACATTTTAAAACATAAGCGTGCAAAAATAGTTTTTTTTTAAATTGATAATCAGTTTAACCTTTTGGCATTTTAACATATATTACGGCGTATAGCATTTGAATATATTATTAGATACCTTTATTATTTATCGTCGTCTTTTTGGCGATTCGATATGTTTAGGATATCTTTTTTTGTACTCGTGGCTAGCCTGTTAATATGTTCGTTTGCCGGTTAGTTTTTTTAAACAAATGTTTATGCACAACTTATACTATACAATATACAGTATTTTGAAAGATTAAAAAAAAATGTTTTGTTATTTTCTATATGAATGTTATTTGCACAATATGTAAAAATTTTAATTTGATCAAAAAATAACTAAGGAATAGGACTTATTTGAATTCATTTTTGTACAGAAAGAATTGCCAATAGATATCATATTTTTATCTAAATATTTCTTTAGCGACGATGTTTTTAACCTTGTGCGGTTTTTTCTCATTTGGTGGTAAATAAATCTTAATGTCTGATTTTTTTCTGACTCTACTCATGGCTACGTATAATTGACCGTGACTAAATAATGGAGTGTTTAGATATAAACCAACTTTGGCGACTGTTTGTCCTTGTGCTTTGTTTATGGTCATAGCGTAAGCCAATTCTACTGGAAATTGCATTCGTTGAAAATGCAATCCTGTTCCGTCGAGGCGATCATCTTCATATACGAATTTTAATACTGCCAAAACGCAAGTCTTTCCTCGATGCGGTCCTATTGCTATTTTACAATGTAGCAGGTGTTCACCTAAACGTGTTACGATTAAACGTGTACCGTTTGATAATCCTTGTCTTACGTCTATGTTTCTTAATAAAACTACTATCGCATTTTCCTTTAATACTAGTTTATGAGGAGGAAAATTTGTTGGATTTTCTTCGTGTAGCGAAGACACGTCGTTAATGGCCGCATATACGTCCAATGCCGGATTGTCTACGAGCGATTTATCTGCAGATAAATATACTTTTTCTTCTCCGGGAAGCATATTTAAAATTTTTGAATTTAATTTTCTAACGTCTGCGCGTCTGGCACTTAAAAGCAATTTTTCTACGGCGTCGTTTCTAAGCAAGGCTTCGTTGTTTTCGAAAACAAATTTTATAAGTTTGTCTTCACTTTCTATCAACATATCTGCGGGGACTTGGAATTCTCCAGTACCGTCTGTATCTTCGCCTATACGTTCTAATATTTGATTAAATTCTATTTCGTTTTCATTTACTCGCATATTTCTAATTAACGTTATTTTGTGAAATGCGGCGAACAGTTCGGAATTTTTTATGGAACTTTTAATCTGTTCGTTTATATCTGCAAATTGTACTACTGGTAAGAGCTGCCTCCAATCTCCTCCTAATAAAACGATCTTACCACCGAAAAGGAGCTTTGAAAGATTTATATGTGCAGCATGTTTGCACGCCTCGTTTATCATATTAAGATATTTTCGATGTAGCATGCTAATTTCGTCTATGATTATTAACTGCGTTTTTCTTATTCTTTGGGTTATAACGTCATTCCACCGTATGGGTGGTACGTAATCTGTCCCTTTCGAAACGTCAGTGGGCAAATGAAAAGCGTTATGAACGGTCATACCGCGAGGTAAAAGTTGTGCGGCCGCGCCAGTTGACGCTGTAACAATGGCATACTTTTTATACCTAAAGAATATATCTATGATAGTTTTATAGACAAAAGTCTTGCCCGTGCCGCCGGCCCCATTTAGGAAAATCAGCCTAGGCGTGGGATTTAGTTTATCATCTGGCGTAGATTCTACAGCTTTTATTATTAAATCGACAACGATTTTTTGTTCTACGTTTAGTTTTAAGTAAATCGGCAAATTTACGTAATTGCTAATGTTTTCATCTTCAATATATTCATTGGGAGCTTGCGATGGTAATTCGTTTGTATCGTCATCTCGATCGAAGATATCAGTTTCGCCAAAAAAGAATTCTCTTTCATCGTCACAGATTTGTTCGTAATTTTCGGGCATGGGAATATTAAAATCTTTATTCGTTTTCCAATTGTGACTTAAAATACGATTCAAAGAACAAAGGGCAATGTTTATTCTTCTCGATTTTTCTGCATCATCGTTATCGCGCAAATTACGAGTATCGTACATAAATGGGAGGAATTCGTTCCAAAGTGCTAATGGATCGGATACGTGTCCCCATACTAATATTTGTGCGAATAAATTGCGCATCATTTTCGGATAACCAACATTACTAGCTTCAAAAAGTGTTCTGCGCCAAGTCTCTATGTCGTTCAGTAAACCCATTATTTTTGCGCAATCTACGAATGTTTCGCATGGTTCTACGTAATTTGTTGGAGTGCGTAAATTATCCCATCCTGTTGGACCTTTACGACACAGTAAAAGTTGATATATTGCGAATTTTTCTGTTTGATTAGGTGGAACCGGATATAAACGACCTATTACGTTTACCATTCTTTTTCGTTTTGTCCAACGATTCGTTTTTTTGTTAAACCAATAAGTTTCCGGTAATTGAGGAAACGTTAAGTTTCGCATATCGTTTATTTCATGTTGAGATTCTTCTAAACATTGCAAGAAAAACATTTCCAATTGGGACAGTTTGGTATTATTGTCCAAGACTTGTGCGGCAATTATTTCTTCGTTACCACGTCTATAATATAAAGGTCCTTCTCCGGGCATATGAACGTTAAGTCGATATACTGTGTGCGATGATCTAATTATTCGCCACTTGTTTAATCTAGCGTACGCTTCCGGAGCCGAACGATAATAACCTTTCATTAGTCCTACGGATTCGTCGTAGTCGACAATATCACTATTTGTTTGGGCAATTCGAACGTAAGCGTAATTACCCATTTTAAAATTATATTTAATTGCATATTTACAACTTTGAGTTCCGTAACAAAACTCGATGTTATTGTGCGCATGCCATGCCAAAAGATAAGCAGGATTGTAAGGAACAACAGAGGCATTCGTAATTATATTTCCGCCAGGTGTTTTGTAAGTTTCTCCTCCGTTTTCGGGCGATCTTCGCTTGTATATTGCGGGTCTATCTTCGTACGTTATAGTGGAATTTGAAAATTTTTTTGGAAAACCTTTCGAACATTTACCACTATCGTTAAGACAAATAGTATTACAGTTGTGAATTTGAAACTTTATCACTAGCTCTCGTAATTTTCTATTCATTTCTGCTTCGTCACTTTTATCGTTTGCGTCGGGTAATTTAGGTATTTCTGCGGATACGTATTCATCTACGTACTCGGGAGAATTTGGACAATCTAAGCTAATTAAGCGATGAGTGTGGGGTCCGCCTCTCTTTTGAAATTCTAAACTTTCGATAAATGCTTTAACTTTACCAAATATATGACCTTTTTCGATAAGCTTTCGCATTTTTTCAATTTTTACTAGAAAGACTCTACATATAATATCAGGGCGATCTGTAATATATTGATTTTTTAATAAATGTTCTTTTACTTCGTTCCACGAGGGGTTGCACGTGGTGGTAATCATAAAGGTCGGACGACCAATGCGGTTAAACAGAGCCGTGGCATCGTGAAAGTGTTGTTGATACCACGCAGGAGAACCTACCATTCTAGAAGATAATCGTAGGACTTTTCCTAATTTTTTTCCTTCGCATAATTTTTGTAAATCTCTATCCAATGCCATGCGTACTTCGGGAGCAGTGGTACAAAATGTATCGTAATTTTTCTTAATAAATTCGTGCACTTGCTGATCGGCTTTGATGCTCTGATCGATAATATATTCTTGTGTGATACTACCGAAGGGATATAAAAAGTGCGTAGCTCCTTTATTATCACCACGAATTGCTAAGTGAAATCTATAAAAATCTCTTACGGATACGTGGTTTTTGTGCTCGACTTCATCTATTTCTTCGTCGTAAACGGCGTTTGGCGAACAACCGAGATCATTTTGTTCAGCTGAAGTAATTGTACGTTGATTTGGCGTATTCCGTTTTTTAACTTTTTCTATACCTGGATAATATCCAAAATCACCGTTCGCCAAGTTTAAAACGTAATGCAGGCAATCGTTTAGTCGATCATAAAGTGGAAAACATATTACTTGCCCATTTTTCTTTTTTAACCAAGTACCATAGCGATATACCGGTTCGTCGTTTTCGTTACTAACATAAAAAGCGCACAATTCTTTTACTTGTGGTAAATTAACTGCACGTGGATGTAAACCGGGATCAATCATTGCGTTAGGAACTTGTTTCGGATTTACCAAGACTAATGTGACATGTTGTACGTCATCAAACCCTTGTCTTTGCACATCGGCCGATGTTTCCATATAGAGTTGGTGCATTATATTAAACGCTTCGCAAAGCGGATGGTGTTTTTGTAATATAGTGAACAATTTTTGTAATATTTCCCGTTTAATGCCGAATTTTGTAGACAGCGGATTTTGAGCTACCGAATCTTGCATCATCATCGGATCAAGCATGTACAATTGACCGTGTACTGGCGTTTTTCCGTCGGGTGCAAACAGGGGACTTATGTTTCGTTTAATTTCGCCATTAATTAACATAACCGGTGGACCTTGTCCGGGTGCCTTTTTTCGACCCGCTTCTATACTACCAAAACTTAATAGCATGTTATAAATTCGGAAGTACTGTCGAAAATGTTTTCCGTGTACGGGATCGTCCATTAACTTTCGAATATCTTCGGGAACCGGTGAAATTGCAGGTAACATAATAGTACCGTGATTACAACATATAGCGCTAGTTTCATCTTTAAACAAAAGTGCCTTGCAATGTTTACATATTTGGTCACCTATTTTTCCACATTCGAGATAGTCGATTGAATGTTTGGCACTTTTTGCAAAACAACCGTAAATACCGTGAGTTCTTTTACAATATTTCATAGGTTTTAGTTTATTTTTATTTGATTTTCTAGATTCACTGTAGCTAACCGTACTTCTTGTAGATCTAGTTGATCTTCTACTATTGGAAGAAGATGTAGATACAATACTAACGTCGGAATCAGATTCGATAGGTGTGCCTTCGCAAATTTCGACGATTTCGTTATCATTAATTTCAATTTCGTTAAAAAGGCAATCGGATCGGGTTTCGTAGGAAGGTATTTTCTCATTATATAATTCTAGTAACATACCGTTAATTCTTTGGCGTTCTGTCGCGATGTTAAAATCGGACAAAAGCATGCGTTTTTCATTCATCAAATACGTCTCAACATAAATACATACGTAATATCCACAGTTATATGAATCCGTTTGTAAATTGTAAGTTTGTTCATTTGCAACTTCAATGTGTATTTCACTGTTTGTAAGAAATGACGAATCCAATACTTGAATTGCATTTTTTATAGAAATAAAATAATTACTATTGTCCTTTAATCTATTGTCATTAGGAAGGGGATCATAGAATATAGTTTTACTTCCTCGTTCGTGAATAATTAGTGCAAAATGTCCGGGAAAGTAAATCGGAATGAATAATACTTCATAATTATGTGGATTTCCCCAAAGTCCTTCTGTAGGGGAAACGTTTGTTATCTTATTATATATAGATACAGTATAATTAATATTAAGTAAAAGAGATTTTGTTCTATTATAGGCTAGGTATGTAACGTACATTAGGTAACCATGTAAATTGTTGATATTCATTTCGGATTTGGAATTTTGATATGATTCGATAAAATCTAATCGAGACAATGTATAATATTCTTTAGGCAAGGGGTACGTTATGGCGGCTACATTCGTTGGTACATTCAAAGGGCAATCGACGTTTTTAGTTGAAGTAATTTTAAGATTTGCCATTAATTCATCTCCTAAAGCGTCAAAAATTTCAGTTTCAATTTTATTTGCGATTTCAACGTTTGCGGTAACTTTGTGATGACTACTCGGTGGTGGCATCATCGATTGCGAAAGAGTCATAATATTGTCGTTTATTTCCATAGATTCGTTAAGACAAATTTTTTTTTGAGGTGGTACATTTTTTTCTAAGTTGTCTTTTTTTGCATTTTTAAAAATTTCCACGTTACTTTTACTTTTTTTTTTTCTACCAAGTTTCTTTGATTGTGATGATTGGATTTTATGACAACTTGCTATAGCTTCGTATATGGGCACTCTTTCATGACACAATTCCGCTATTATACGATTTATTCTTTGACGTTCGTTTGCAATATTTAAATTGGTTAGTAACATATGTTTGTCATTCATTAGATAAGATTCGACGTATAAAGAAACATAATATCCACAATTGTAATTGTCGTCTTTGTCGACGCTTTGTAAATTATATGTATTCGTATTAGCAATTTCGACATGTATGTCATTATTCGAAATGATAGACGAATCAAATTCTCTAATTGCACTTTTTATACGAGTAAAATAATCAGCGTAGTTTTTATTTAATAATCTGTTACCCTCCGGTAAAGGGTCATAAAAGATAGTTTTACCTCCTTTTTCGTGAATAATTAAGGCAAAATGTCTTGGAAAATAAATAGGAACGAACAACACTTCATAGGTATCAGGATTGCCCCAAGCACCATCTCTTGGTGAAGTAGGGGTTTTATTGAAAATGGCTACTGTATAGTTTATATTAATTAGACATACTTTTCGCTTATTTTGTGTAATATAAGCTATATACATTAAATAACCAAATAAATTATTGACGTTTATTTCCGATCTAGGGTTATTGTAAGCTTCCAAAAAATCAAAACTGGAAAGTAAATAAAATTGTTCGTGTACATAATGAGACGTAATATCATTGATAGTATTCGGAATTTTTAGATTAACGTTTTTTGTCGAGATTTGTAAATTCGGTATCAATATATTACTTAAAATATTAATTTTTTGTTTAGTTGTTCTATCATTTATATTAGAATTTTGGGCATTCCTATTTTCAATACTTACATCACTCTGTGATACATGTACCTTTTTTTGCGGTGGGCTGCTTAACTTACACTCCACATCATCTTTCAGTTTCGAATTTATAGGTCGAATATCATTAGGTATTGTACTATGGGCGGATCTTTTTTGTGTTTTTGTTTGACTCTAAAATAAGTACAAAAATTAGAAAAAAATTAAGAATATTAAACAAACATTAGAGGGTGAATTTTTTTTTTCATTTTCACTATAAGATAAAATAAAAATAAATCAATTCAACTTTCAAATCGTCCCAGTTAAAATTAATGTGTGAGTAGTGAATATTATAGAATACAGCACACTAAATTACTCTATTAGTTTATCACTACATGTTAGTATCCTAATATCTTCGGGGTTTAAGAAACCTACCTGTTAATTTGTTTTATTTTGATGTAGAATATCTAGATTAATGTTATTGATGTGATTATAATTTTTCTTGAAAAATTTGTTTGTATTAGGGTGCTAATACGTTATAACATCGAAAAAAGAAAAAAAATCTCTATCAAATGAGCTTAATGAAATAGTGTACTGTCATTTTGACAAAGTTCAATTGTATTTCGTTACGTATTTGTTTTCTGAAATAAAAACAATTGAATGCTGGCTTATTATGGGAAGTAAAACGTAAAAAAAATAGAAAAATTTTGTATACATTCAATATTTATCGAGATATACACTTACTGTATTCCATACATAATGGGTAACCTGTATGTTAACTGTGCAAAGTTTGAACCAAATCGGTCCCAAGAGTTTAATTATCGTGTTCACAAACGTACATTATTGACTCCAACCCTATAAAGTTTTCAGCACTTTACTCTACCACAAAATCAAATTCAAATTTAAGAGTTTGCAGTTCCGCGTTGCCGAGTGAGTCACGAAACAACAAAAACGAAAGTGTACGTCAAGCTGACACAATTATTAAATATGTCGAGACGTTGATTTGCCTAAACGATGACTTCTGGTGGAAGTTGGTAATAAATGGTACCACAAATTTGGAGTATAATATCACAATCTAACATGTCGTGTTAACAAAACCGTTTACCATGTCAGTTAGCAGTTATATCAGTTGAACAGTGCACAATTTTGCTCTAAGAATTTTTTATGTATCTTTTATGGTAAAGGAGTTATAATCTAAGACATCTTAGATGCTACACCTTGTATAATTAATGATATAATTGTATTACAATAAAGCCTTTGAGAGCACTTCGTTCGTCTCTTACAATTTTTAGCCGCTCTTTGCTTCGGTCACCTGCCTGCATGATTTTCATGCATCACTTTAAGCTTGGTTCACATTATCGAACCGAGTTACAACTCGAACTTTAAATTGAGCCGTAAGCCGAGCATAATCGTAAACATGTACATAATTTTGTATCGAGTTGAATCTCGTGCAATAAAAAAAATCGTCACGATCCACGTATTTGAATAAACGTGGGATTTGGCTGGAGGTTCAGTTCAATAATGTGGACCCCGCTTCATATACAGAAATGGTCCCGGTTACATACAAAATCTTCTATAAATATGGTGAGGATTCGACAGTGTATCGAATCTTATGTCCGTATATGTGAAAATGCTTATTGTTGTAATATTAAAACTTACCAGGCTCTTTGTATCAAGTTGAACACCAGGTAATTGATTTTGATCATTGGGCTTGTATTCTTTGGGCTTGTTCCCTTCTAATTCTAAAACGTAATGTGAAACTTATTTTATTTTGGCGATATTTCGATTTACCTTTCTTTTCCTTATTTTGTCGGACTATTCCCTTAAAAACCTTGCGTTTCGGTGGCATATTACAAAAAAGTGTAATTAATAAGAAATATCTTTATAATTAAACTAAAAATGTTTATAGCGTTTTGGATGGCTATCGTTATAAATACCAAAACACAATGATTGCGTTTCGAGTGTTTCGACTTTCGACGAAACGAAATATGGGTGTGGTCGATATCGACTTTTAGTTCGACCTATCTAAAGGCGCGTTTACATATTTTGGTTTGTTTACACGTTGTGAACTTAAATTGAAAGAAGAGTACGATTATACGAATATTATTCGTATACAATTAGAGCCTACTGTAACTACGAACCGTTGTATGCGATTGAAATCAGTATATTGACATCACGAAAGTAGCCGGTTACTTTCTGTGGTGCTATACAGTGCGAACACTGCTTTACTATGCCGCTTCAATAAATAATGACGTTAGTAATTATTTGCCGCAACAGGCGCGGGGCACCAATACTAATTTATAACCTTAAACTTCAAAACAAATTAAACATTTGACATGTGATTATATTTAATCTAAATAAAGATTTAATCACCTTGTAAGTTTCCAAATGATGTGAAATTATACGAATAGAAAATTGCTACAACAATTGAAACAATTTTATTTCTTTTACAAATCGTTAATATTGAAGTAATTGGATAAATCACATGTTATAAACAACTGTTCGAAGATCTCGTCACCATAATTAAGACAGGGGTCCACTCTTTTCTTTGTTTTCGAAGCCGACATGTAAGTGCCGTTGCATAATGCTTCAAACGGTAGCTTCTATACCTGCTCGTAATTCGGCAATGGTGTGTAAACGGTTTCGAATACGTTGACATCTCGTAAATTTGCATGCAATATTTTAGGACTTTGCAAGTCCGGACGATGAGTTCTTGTAACACGGTTACTTTAAAGGATAGAAGTACAATTTTCTCCAGGCAATAGTGTCACACGTTCCGTATGAGATATCCGTTAGTGGGACAAATTATCGCAGTTGCTTTTTTCGACTTTGTTCAAGACGAGCAAGAATATCTTTTACAAACGCCTTATTAGCAATCACTAAGGGCCAGGTGACTTCCCAGAAGCAAGACTTCCTGTATGTGAAACCGTTCAAGTAAACGACGAGCATTTCGGCGTATATTGTTGTAATCCTCGTCACGGTTGACATCCGTTTATCGAAACTCCTGTATACACAAACGTATCGAGTACTCCCAAACTTCACTTTCATCTTTAGTTCCATTACGGAAACAGAACTGCAAACGCATCTTATTCTCTTCTAAGAAGTAAAAGGCTTGTCGAAGTAAACCTATTGCCTATTACACGCTACAACTAAAAAAACGTTTGTTTGTAATTTACAAGTAATTTACCCACCTTGTAAATATTCGAAAGAAACTGGTAGTCTTGAAAAAAGCCGTGTTGAAAGGAACGATAGAAATAAGAATCACAAATTATAGTTTGTGAAATTATAGGTTATATTTTGTATTGGCTAAATATAGAAAGTACCGCAATCCATTGGGCTCGTGTGTTAAAGAGAGAAAGCATAATTTTTGCCCAAAAAAAATTCTAGTAACTTTAATGTTGGGGATTGTATCACCTGTTTAGAGATGGGATTATATTTATATAAAACATGACAGTACTATGAAGTTATAGGCTATAAAAAAATACTGATATTCAGTTTTTATTTGTAAATTTTTTTATTAGGTTTAGATGAATGACGGGAAAGGTGGGCGCCTGTAGGGCCGTAAGTAAGCGTAGTTTGTCGCCGCGAACGGGGAGAGACGGGTCTACGGGAGAGCCTTCGTTAAGCCCAACTCGCCTTCGGCTCGCTCGACATTGATGAAGGAAAAATGTGAGCCGTTTTCGTCGCGAGAACGGCGAGCTCGAGTTATGCCGAGTCGAGAATTTTTGTTTGAATTTGTATTTCGAAAAAAGTTAAAAAAAAATTCCTAAATCTACAAATAACCTAATGTCCACCGCTGCTTGTGGTCACATTCGATTTAGATTTATTTATAATTTTTGTTTGAATTTGTTTTTCAAAAAAGTTAAAAAAAAAATTTTTTAATTTACAAATAACCTAATGTCCCAAGCTGTTTGGTGCCACACTGTAGCTTCATTTTCAGTTTTTGTTTGAATTTGTATTTTAAAAAAGTTAAAAAAAATTTCTTAAATCTATAAATAACCTAATGCCCCAAGCTAAGGGAGGGCCAAAGTGATGCCGAACTCGCCTTCGGCTCGCTCGGCATTGGTATACGAGGCGCGTGTGTTAAGAATCGAAGTCTTCGGTTATTTTACTTAGTTGGGGAAGGGTTATTAAGAATTTTTATTTCTAATAAAGTTAAAAAAAATATCTTAAACTTACAAATAACCTAATGTGCAAAGCTGCTTGGTGTCACATTTTGTTTAGCTTCATTTATAATTGTTGTTTGAATTTGTATTACGAAAAAAGTTAAAAAAAATTTCTTCAACATACAAATAACCTAATGTCCAACACAGATTGATGTCACATTCGATTTAGCTTCATTTATAATTTTTGTTTGAATTTGTCTTTCAAAAAAGTTAAACAAAATTTTTAAAAATCTACAAATAACCTAACGTCCCAAGCTGTTTGGTGCCACACCCTTCATTTTCAGTTTTTTAAAGAAGTCTATATAAAATATGTAGGTATAAAAAAACCTCGCATTGTTCAGTGTTCAACAACGACAATTTCTCAGTTTCAGTTTTGGCGTGGTAAGAACATGCTACTAAGCAGACTGATTTGATAATTTTTTTGAATGTGTGAGTAATATTTTTGTTTTTTTTTGTGGAAACAACACCTATACAAAGTGATTTTTCTACTCAGCCTGTTTGTACACTCGGGGTTGTTTTAGCCTCCTGTAGAACAGGTTCATCCTCATCGGGAGAATTTTCTTTACGATTTCTCCACGTGCAGAGTCTACATGCTATAATAGAAATCCATGAAAATAATTGGATCATTTTGAGTGGTCGTGAGGAGTTTGTGTAGTATTCCCTATTTTATTTGTTGTTTATGAATGTATTAGGCATGGAAATATGATGATTTTTAAAATTGTTCACGATTTCTAACACAATCCTTATAATATGTACAGGAAAGCATAAAAATTTTAAGACAAAGAAGTTTTTACAATTTTGTTGGAACCTATAGTGTTTCGTAGGTAGTAATTCACGTGCCTTTCCATAGGAGATTCTTTACAAATGGACTTCATCCTCAAGCAAGTATTGGATAACTTAAGGTGCTGTATATTACAGTATCGTGTCCTTCAATGGTAATAAGTATATTTGAAGTACGAGCTTTTATACCTTTTTATAATGATATCGTAGTTCGCTGTTTGGACCAAGTGGTAATAGGTGGTCGCTTTAATACTAGTAGACTATGTGGACATGTAGAAATAAAAGTGGAAGGTAACGAACTAAAACTAATCCTTCGCTACCTTCCTAAGCATGAATATTTCATGTGACGAAATGCTTTCGTTTCCGCTAGAATCTTGGACATACTTTTTGCTCTAACCGGAATATAAACTGATGAATAACCTCCTATAGGACTTCTTCTTGAAGAACACGGATAATTTGTTACATCAATAATAAATTTTCATACCATTTCTATCGTAAATGTCTTTATGCTACGTAGCAACATGCACATCGGCATGAATTTTTGGTCGACATCAAGTCGATTACTCGAAATTGTGCAAATGTAGGTTTGTTTACGATGACATTTTCATAACAACGATAAAACACGTTAAATTTCCTTAAAAATGGTGTTTTTTACATAAAATAGTAATGTCCCAGATTTTTTGACAGTTCCCGTGACAGTTGTATAGATGGCGCCATTTGAAAAAAATACATCTTCTGTATCGGCGCATGCCCAATATAACCGTTCAAATAATACCACATTTCAACCGCGTAGGTTCATTTGAACGTTGCGGCGGTTCCTATTTTCTTAGGAAGTAGTGCTTTTTAGCGCAACTTCCATTGGGGAGTATTCCCTGACGTGTACCACGGCGTACTGCGTTGAGGGGTGTACACGTAGTGTATAATACTTCCCTAACAACAACATAGTTCCCTTTCAGCTCATTTTTCGGATAGGGTGTTTTGTTTAGGTCATTTCCGCTGATAGTTCCGCTTTCTCCGCTCGTTCGAGGAAAGATAGTGTTTGGATGTTAGTTAGTTAGCTTAGGTTAGGGGGCTAATAAACCAATAAACCGAATGCTCCATTCTAAAAAACAGTTTTCATCAATCTGACAATAGAATCACATTTATACATACCTAGTCTAAGAATTTTAGCATTACGGGGGAACTCAGAGCCGCCCCCTTCAACTTCTTCGGTGGCCCCATACCGATGTCGAACTGAAGGTAACCTGAAATCCTATTAACAAAAGATTTTTTAATTTCATTGTAGTACATTTGCTAGGAATTTGTCACTTTACAAGATAAATTAAACGATAAAAGAGGGTAAAATGATCCCACGAAGATCCCAATTCCACGAGGTGGAAGAATGTCTTCGAAATCTAAAAAAATACGTGCGCCATAACTTGATCGTTTACCATAATTCACTTACCAATAAAATAAACAATTAAAAACAATATAAATGGACCGATGAACGTAAATGAAAAATTTACTAAACTTCACCCAAGACGAAACGTGATCGCAATGGAACCTGGAAATAACGTGGCGCCACCGTCGTAGAATGAACTACATTCGCGACGGGGATCTAAATATCGACGTGACTCCCTAATTTTTATTAAATATAACCTCTCGGCACGGGATTAATGCGATTTCGATTTTCTTCGGAGAGGTCAATTTAAATAGAGTACTAATTATGCTAAATTTTTCCCATTGTAAGTATATAACTATGAATTATAGTTTAAAAATTATAAAAGAAAATTGGCACAGACGAACTAACGTATTTTTTACAAAAAAATTTCCAGAACCTTTATTTTTCAATCGATTCGGACGGTGAAAGGTGCATCTGATAGCTAATAATTCGAGCTAAATATTCCCCATTGAACGTACCCGTCTGGCAAGTCTCTTAAAAAAATTATTACAGAGTATATAGTTCAATGATTTATATAAAACATGACAGTACTATGAAGTTAGGTTATAAAAAATTACTGATATTCAGTTTTTATTTGTAAATTTTTTTAAGTTGGAAGCAAATTTGATCAAAATGGCGGATAGCCGGTTACTTTCTGTGGTGCTATACAGTGCGAACAGTGCTTTACTATGCCGCTTCAATAAATAATGACGTTAGTAAATTATTTGCCGCAACAGGCGCGGGGCACCAATACTAATTTATAACCTTAAACTTCAAAACAAATTAAACATTTGACATATGATTATATTTAACCTAAATAAAGATTTAATCACCTTGTAAGTTTCCAAATGATGTGAAATTATACGAATAGGAAAAATTGCTACAACAATTGAAACAATTTTATTTCTTTTACAAATCGTTAATATTGAAGTAATTGGATAAATCACATGTTATAAACAACTGTTCGAAGATCTCGTCACCATAATTAAGACAGGGGTCCACTCTTTTCTTTGTTTTCGAAGCCGGCATGTAAGTGCCGTTGCATAATGCTTCAAACGGTAGCTTCTATATCTGCTCGTAATTCGGCAATGGTGTGTAAACGGTTTCGAATACGTTGACATCTAGTAAATTTGCATGCAATATTTTAGGACTTTGCAAGTCCAGACGATGAGTTCTTGTAACACGGTTACTTTAAAGGATAGAAGTACAATTTTCTCCAGGCAATAGTGTCACACGTTCCGTATGAGATATCCGTTAGTGGGACAAATTATCGCAGTTGCTTTTTTCGACTTTGTTCAAGACGAGCAAGAATATCTTTTACAAACGCCTTATTAGCAATCGCTAAGCGGCCAGGTGACTTCCCAGAAGCAAGACTTCCTGTATGTGAAACCGTTCAAGTAAACGACGAGCATTTCGGCGTATATTGTTGTAATCCTCGTCACGGTTGACATCCGTTTATCGAAACTCCTGTATACACAAACGTATCGAGTACTACTCCCAAACTTCACTTTCATCTTTAGTTCCATTACGGAAACAGAACTGCAAACGCATCTTATTCTCTTCTAAGAAGTAAAAGGCTTGTCGAAGTAAACCTATTGCCTATTACACGCCACAACTAAAAAAACGTTTGTTTGTAATTTACAAGTAATTTACCCACCTTGTAAATATTCGAAAGAAACTGGTAGTCTTGAAAAAAGTCGTGTTGAAAGGAACGATAGTAATAAGAATTAGAAATTATAGTTTGTGAAATTATAGGTTATATTTTGTATTGGATAAATATAGAAAGTACCGCAATCCATTTGGCTCGTGTGTTAAAGAGAGAAAGCATAATTTTTGCCCAAAAAAATTCTAGTAACTTTAATGTTGGGGATTGTATCACCTGTTTAGAGATGGGATTATATTTATATAAAACATGACAGTACTATGAAGTTAGGCTATAAAAAATTACTGATATTCAGTTTTTATTTTTAAATTTTTTTAAGTTGGCAGCAAATTTTCACTAAAATGGCGGATGATTGTGTTACTTTCTATATCTAGTGACTTTAGTATATAGGTGCACATACACGATACCTGGTTGCGGCAAATAATTACTATTGTCATATTTTATAAGAGCGGTGCAGCATATATTGATCTCTCAGTATGCGCACGTGTGTAAATATACGAGATATCGCGTTTTAAGTGTTTTCAATGGTGTCAAATTACATATCGTTATATTTCCTTTATTTATAGTCCGATCTCGATAAATATTCAGTATTCAGAGGTTGGAGAAATTGAGGCACCCGTTTCCATCCTTTCGGCACTTCTATCTCCATTCCGAAATTCTGACCATCCCATCGGTTAGATTACATCGAGAGCTTTCCAAAGATACCTATAAAGACCCGTCTACGACGCACCGTTCTCGAGATATCGCGTTTTAAGTGTTTTCGGTGGTGTCAAATTACAAATTGCTATATCTCCGTTATTTACCGACCGATCTCGCTGAAATTTGGTATCGAGAGGTTTGGGGACCAGGGCCATTCGATTCCGTCATTTCCGAGCTGGTATCTCAGTTTCCAAATTTCGACCCTCCCATCGGTTAGATTAGGTCGAGAACTTTCTAAAGACACCCAGGAACCCCTATCTACGACGTTCCGTTTTCGAGATATCGCGATTTAAGTTTTTAATAAAAAATCCAAAAAACGGTTATTGCGTAGATCGTCTAGAAATGTCGCGAAACGCGTGATTCCGAAGTATCGAGGTCGCAGGTCGAAAGACGACAGAGATGCGTCGATATCTCGAAAAGGGGAGGGGATAGGAAAAAATTGAAAATCCCATTTCGAGCCCCCGGCCGGACGCAGCTACGGTTTAAATTTGGTCCAGATCGGCCGGTAAATAAGGGAGATATTAAGAGATGCGCGGCCCTTTAAAACGCATCCATGCGCGTGGACTTAGAAAAAAAAGGCACACCCCCGCCCCCCGAGCGACACGGGCCCCCCCCTTCGGCCACAGGCTGACGCCCGGCGCCTACTGAAGACGCGGTCGAAATTTTTCCCGGTTTATACGTACAACTTCGGAGATCGATCGCGTACGAGTAGATACGAGATTGTATATATATAAATTGAGTATATATATATACTCGTTTGTGACAAAATTTTTTTTATCGACGTTTCGCGACCCGTTTGTTGTCGATGAGGGAAGGACACAATTTGGACTGTTGGCGACGGCGGCGTCGGGTGACGTCAACAGGCGTCGCCAAAATGCGAATCTCGGTAACGGAAAGTCGTACGAAGGCGTGTTAGGTATCGTTGGAAAGGTCTCGGCGGCGCGATTACGATAGAATAGGTTGAGCGCGTCTTCCCATCATATTTGACTTGGATGGTTCGGCCCATAGTTTTTGAATGGGACCCCGTACGTCTCACGCGGGACGGTCGGGACTATCGATCGATCGCGTTTCGAGGGGGGGAAGTAGGGCTACTTTTCGAGCAATTTCGCTCTCTTTCCGCTCCCGTTTTCTCGTGCGCGTCCTCCCCCGCGGGGGGGTGTCGCGACTTTCGCGATCGAGTACCTCGAAAGCCTCGACCCTCCTACCCCCCCTATCCGCGAGCTCGATTTTTCCAGTTCGACGGGCGACCCTCGGCGAATTTTTCTTCGGAGGTGCGATTTTGGGGGGTGACAGCGGGGGGGTGAAGGGAGATTTTGCGGAGGTAGCGGGGCATCGTAAAAATCGCGCATTCGGAATTCGAGGCTCGTGTAAAAATTTCGCGAAATTCTACTCGGCCGATTTTAAATTATTTTCGAAAACGTCGGGAACACGTTGTTATCTTCTTTTAATTATAATAAAGATCACAACTTATCATTTATTTTCCAGTGCACACGTGCAACTGTACACCAAACTCCCTTACGTCGATTATGATTTAAAACAGCCATTACGTCGATTATGATTTAAAACAGCCTTACCTACTATTTGTGGGGTAAACAGTAATCGCAAAATAAACAATAGATAAGTATTTTTCGAAGTGTCGTGGTTTAATAAATGACGATTTAAATTTTTCTTACTATTTGCGGCATACCTAATCGCACACATTGCACGTAACATCCTTGAATGTGGATATTAATTTTAGCACGTAATTACACTGATAGCACGGCGAGTCGGTCACAGAAAGTTATTCAAAGCGGAGTGTGCCAAATAATAGGGGTTTACAGTATAGTTGTGGGTGCGTGTGACCCAGACTGGCAGGAAAAGTATTTGGAAACCTCGTTCTCCAGGTATCGTGGGAATTGGGTGTGGATTTGTTGCCCTCGCTGTCCCATTGGACATTAAAACCGTTGCTCCCTTGGCTTTCCTCCATTTGAGATGCTGCCTCGTTCGGAACTGCTAAGTGTAAGTGACATTGTCTGAATGTTGCAAGCTCGAACCGCCACTTGATGGTCAGCTTTTTCACCACCATATTTCACTTCACAATAACACTTCTGGTAACGCGGCATCAGTTCGTTTAAAGGCTCGAAGGACCAAATATGTAGCCTTCACTGGGACCGGAACACTTGTGGTAACGCGGCACCCATTCGTTAAAAGGCCGAAGGGACAAATGTAGCCTTCATTTGGACCGGTACACTGATCTGCACCAGTCGTTTATCAGGCTCGAAGAACCAAATGTAGCGTTAAGGTTGTAAATTCGTACACAAGATAACATTCGGTCGGGGAATATCTTATATCTAAAACCCGGTAGCGTTTAGCAGAACGTACACCCCTAAATAGGTAGTCTAAATATTTCTCAATTATTTTTGAGGTGCTGTTCCACTCATGCTAGTTACGTTTTTACGCGTAACTAGTATTCGTGACAGCATAAACTGTTTTGACTGTTGTTAACTCAGCTGTCAGATTTAATTAGACTTCAGGAACACCGCGTAACTGTAATTTTTATTTTTTCCAGAAAAATGGCTTTAAAAGGAGACGATGACTACGACTACAACGAACGCCTCTCATTCTTGGGCGATTATTTCGACTACGAGGCAGCTTTACACAAGAACTTTTTGATAAATTTTTATCCCTGCGACAACACGGTCGAAATCTTCGACAGAGATATGAACAGAATATATCTTCGAAGGGCCGCCTGCGAAGGGGTGCAGCTAAATGACATGTTTGTCGGCAACAAGATACGCATCTACGGCCGGCAAATAGATCTAACGGACTACGCGGACTGCAAAACGCGCAACCGAATCGGGAAAGTAAAGGAACACACGTTTGCCTTAATTAAACCGGGGGTGATTGATAGACTGGGTGAAATTATTACCCAAATAGAAGACAGGCAATTTCAAATTTGCCACATGCTCATGTGTAACTTAACCAGAAAGGACGCGCTTGATTTTTACGAATTCCGGAAAGGGGATACGTTTCTTCCGTTCATGTTGGAGCACATCGTATCTGGACCTGTTGTTGCCTTAGAGCTGGTGGGAATCGACTGCGTGGAGCGTTGGCGTAAAGAAATAGGCCCACGAGATCCCGCAGCAGCCAGAACGAGCGCCCCTGAAAGCCTAAGGGCGTTATACGGCAGTGAACTGGCCTCGAATGGATTTCACGGAGCTGACGATCACGAAAAGGCCGTACGAAGTGCGTGCGTCTTCTTCCCGAAGGGCATCGACGCGAAACCACCAGCAACAACGGCACAAATAACCGACAGTACATTATGCATAATAAAACCGCACGCAATCAAGGAGAAGAAACTCGGCCCGATTCTAACCGCCATCACTAACAACCCCAAATTTCGGATAACCGCCATGCAGATGATCTACATCAGCACACCAAACGCCGACGAATTTTTGGAAGTCTACAAGGGCGTCGTGAGCGACTTTCACGCGTTCATGTTGAGTTACCTGGACGGACCTCTGGTCGCTTTGGAAATTTCGGCAAAGATTGAAGGTATAAACACTCACGAGGAGTTCAGGAAGTTCGCCGGCCCTTCAGACTCCGATATCGCCCGCCAAATTAGACCGAATACTCTACGGGGGATGTTCGGCGTAAGTAAGTATAAAAATGCCGTCCACTGCACTGACCTGCCAGAAGATACCCAATTGGAATTGGAGTACATTTTTAAAATTTTACGCGATTGAACTATTTTTATAACATTTTTTATGTAATGTAGAATTAATATTAAACAATTAATTTTTTGTAGGGGTCTTTCCGTTAAACTCATTACAAGCGCACCAAAAACTGATGTAGTCCAGGGAATGGAGGGTTTTAACTTGCAAAATGAGAAGTAGTTCCAATTTCTTTTGCATGTCATAGACAGTCATCTGGTGGTTAAGAATCTAAGTTTTCGACCTCCCACCCCTTGTGCTTCCCCCGTACCACCCCCAAAACCCCTGAAACTTGGTTAGTTTCTTAGTTTTTCAATCATGTCTTTTTAATGGTTCACTTTAGAAAAAAATATTGTTATCAGAAATTGTAGACCATAAAATTCTACAGAAGTTTGATATACACTACTTTTTTGTGAAATCTTTATTAAAAAAGATATAGAGCTTGAGAGTTGGTTATATTTTGAAGAATTCTGAAATTTCTATGTAGACGTTTTAACCAAATTTCATACCTTATCTCTATAATTAAGAGTTCAACTTATCGTGGTATAAACCCCCCTACCCTGCACCCTTACCAAAGGGGATGCATAATAATTCAACTTTCAACCCTTGCTGGTGGGGATGTTTGAATCACTGTGAGATTGTAGCGCTTTCTAATATACTTTTGAAATTAAAAAATTGTTTCACTTCAGTTCAGTTTCACCCCCCCCCCACCCGCGCGCGGTAGAAATAGATATTTAAACGCTCTTGTGAAGTTAGTCAGAGAATACAATTATGCTTATTACATATGTGTTCTATTCCTCTTTAAATATCTATTCCTACCGCGGATGGGGGGGCGGGGGAGGGGGGATGAAGGATTTTAAGAATGAAGCTGAACTGAAGTGAGATAATTTTTTTTTTTCAAGCGTATATTAGAAAGCCCTACAATCTCACAGTGATTCAAATATCCCCATTAGCAAGGGTTGAAAGTTGAATTATTATGCATCCCCTTTGGTAAGGGTGCAGCGTAGGGGATTTATACCACGATAAGTTCAAGATATTTTCTCATAAAACTCTTAATTATAGAGATAAAGTATAAAATTTGGTTAAAACATCTACATAGAAATTTCAGAATTCTTAAAAATATAAGCAACTCTGAAGCTCTATACCGTTTTTTAATAAACATTTCACAAAAAAGTAGTGTACATCAAAAGGTTAAATAAAAAAATCCAAATTGAATTTTATATTTCAGAAGGTAACATCAAATATATTATTATTTGAATAGAATTAATAACAAAATAAGATAAACGTAACACCGTAAACCTGTGTACACATTGTTGTCATTTAATAAAACAATTAGTATAGAAACAGCTCCGGAAAATTTTGTTCATATACTGGAACCGAATGCTTTTTATCCAGCTGCAATGGACTCTGGTGCACTTCGGATGTTGACAACGATTTAAATATTTCGTTAAGTTTATTTTGGAGCAAATCATGCTGAAACACAGGAATAATAACGGTTCAGTAATCAGTATATTATTACCTTCGGTTGTGTTCGACACTTTAACTCCTCAAATGTAGCTGTGTGGAATATGTGACTGAGTTGCTCTCTTTTTTCGGCCTCTGCTTCCTTACGTATCTCTGGTGGTTCGGTTAGCACCCTCTTCATGCTTTCGAACGTTAACTCTTCCTCGGGCAATTTCTGTTGCAAAGATATTACTATTAAAACAAAGACGCGATAAATGATTACGCTTCTTGGGTGGTAGTGAGACAAAATTGAAGTTTGGGAGTCGGGAAATTTAAATAAGTTATCCCAGCTTGGGTGGCGGTTTATTTCCAAGTGCCAGTCACTGCGGCGACGTGATAGGGAATCATTCTATTGCAAAGGAAGTTTGGGATTTGGGCAGGTTTGGAACTAACTCACCTTTTGAACGCCAGGAGAGCTGGAGGCACTGTCGACTTCTTGTGTGGCGGGTATTTCGATAATACTGCCCCGGGCACCCGTCTCCACCCAACTGTGCCTGTGAGTACCTGACGTCACGCCTAGCCTTCCGGCACCGTAGGGCGACGTTTGCATCAGACGCGTGGAGTCGAAACCTGACGACTTTAAGTACTCACAGACCGCCATCTGGAATTCAACATGGTAACTAGCAACTAATGCAACTTGTAGCTTACCTGGTCGATTACTAGATGCGGTAGTTTATTTGCTAGTTCGGCCTTCGGCGGATATATAGATAACAAGTCCGGAAGTAAGTGAGGCGCCTCTTTTTTTCGTGCTTTGACTATTTTACTAGCATACTCGGATAGAGGTGTAATATTTGCAATTGTCGAAATTAAGACGAACAAGCTGGCGACAATGGCGTGTAAATTGAATTTCTGCGGGGTTGGAAGGTCGGCGCTTGTTAAAGCTAAATTTTGTATTCCCAATACTAGTTGTAAAAGATCAATTATGGTCTCCGCACTAGCTAATTCGACACAAAGCAGTGCTAGAGTAGTGTAAATCGCTTCAATATTTTCAATAGTGTTTGTATTCATTTGCAAACTTGTGTAGAGAGCGTCGTATATCATGGCACCGTGTTTATTAATGAATATTAAATCGGGACGGGATGACGTTTCAAGAGTGAGAGCTAATGCGGCAGAATTGACTCTGCAATTGAATAATGTTACTGTAAGACAGTGGAGAGAAGTTCTTACGTTGGCTTTATGAGTTGCTCCAAGTTACTGTGCCGATCTATAAGAGTATGCAAGATCTTCTGTACCAATAACCTCATATCCGGATCTGGAGCCAAGGACATGCGGAGTAAAGGCTCCAAGAATGATACTGGGAAGGTACTGTTTAAGTGTATTGTCTGATACTTAGTGCCTACCTGCAAACCAAACAAGTTAATGTATACCACGGATCAACGAGCGACTTACTTTGAGTAAACTCTTCAACAAAATACTTTGTAATAAATTATCAGCGGGAGTATTATTGTCAACAAGCGGGAAGGGAATTTTGCTCATTATGAACATCATTATCTCTATCTTTTGATAATCGGGAAGATGATTGGCAAACTCGCCCAGAGCATTAATTAACGCTTCCTGATACTGCTTTTCATCTTTCTGATTTATGCCGTGCCTCACCGAGTCACGCAGATGACTCAGTAACGAATTGATAATTTCCAATACTGAAGGGCCAACACTTTCACCTGCAGCTATTGCGATAATTTTCGATAACACGTCCGCGATACTTGTACGAATCGTCGGACTCGATTTGGAATTCTCGTCTAAATGTGCCATCAGCGTTTCGACCACTGTGTAAGAATACTGAGCCTGCAAGATGCAAATGTCGGAGGTGCGTATGCGTTTGTAACACTTACTTGAATAGATAACATTATAACACGGAATATGTGTATCGCGAATTGGTTAGGAACCCATAGTTTGTGTAGATCAAAGTGTCTGAAAAGAATAGTTTGCGATTATTTCCTCCAGTGGATACGTACTCACTTTATATAACAAAAGAATTACCTACTAAAAAGCGTTACCTTAATACTGGTTTCAGAACAGCACGGATGTGGCCAAAAGAAGCGCGTCCAACCAACTCTCTCATACACGTTTCGGCTAATAAAGGAGAGTCAATCTGATCTTCAGGTGCAATATCCGTATTGTACGATTCCTTTAAGTAAAACGCGGAGTCCTATACAGAAATGTTAAAGCAAATAAATGCAATCATCTTCCGAATTCTACCTGCATATTGTAAAGTAAACTTGGCACAATTTTATCCATATGAACCGGCTCCCAGATATTTTCGACCAAATCGTCCGAAACAGTTTTGCGAACCACAGCTTGCAAACCTCTAATCCCCGCCAGACGAATCTTATCACGTGCCTCTCCATATTCATTGCTGTGACACATCGCCGAAAACTTACTCACGAAGAAATCATACCGCCGGTGATACGAGGGAGTATCCTCCTCAATGTTGGCAAAGCGAACAAACTGCAAAAGAAACGCGTAAAAATACGCGCGCGACTTTTCGCACTTACGGATTGCGTGGCGAGTATCTGCAGTTGCGGTTCGGTCGACTCCAACAATTTCTGCACCATCTTCAGAAAGCTCTCGACGAATAAGTTTAGCGTTTGTGCGTGGCAAGCGACCAAAAGCTGGTCCATCGCCTCCATCGCTATTATCACAAATCTGTAAAGGCGAGATCGTGTGATATGACCATATCATGCAGGCGTACTTTCGCTACAGGCAATAAATTGGAAGTGCACGGCTCAGTTGGGGGCGTACGATTAAATTATTAATTCTATGTACGTGCCATTGTACCTAAACTTTGTTCAAAAGGGATCAATATAGTTACCGAAAAGTTCAAGTACCTATTGATTTGACACAAATAGGAAATGCTCGCGATAGAGCTTAGTGTTATAATTTGATCATAAATGATTGACAAAAGGCTCATTGTCTTCTTAATGGCTTGCTTTGGCCGCATAATAGTCGGCTAGGTTGCATTTACTGCAAATAAATAAATAATGATTTGTGTGACACAAATTATATCAAATATAAAGGAACCGATTAAAAAAATCCAAAAGGATCATATGGGAGAGGTTGGGGCGCAAGTAATTAGAGAGAGGAAGGAACCGCTACGTAATGTTCTTCTGTTCCTCACTATCTTCATTTCATCCAACTACTAAAAACTTCACAATTGCCTCCATTGATTCGTTTGAAATTAATCACCAGAGATTCTTTGTATGACGCTCTAAAGTTAGACGTATGGCGGACACTTTTAATCATCAGCATCAGAGCTGGGCAGAATACTTTAAAAAAAGTATTTGAATACTAAATAGTATATACTTTACACAAATCAAAGGTATTTGAATACTAAATACTTTTACATGCAGCACAAGCGAATACTAGATACAGATACATTGAAAAGTATTCAAATACTTAAAAAAATAAGTATTCAAATACTTTAGAATGTATTCGAATACTTTCAAAAGTATTCTAATACTATCAAAGGTATTCGAATACTATAAAAAGTATTCCAATACTTTGAAAAGTATTACTTTGTATGGGGTTAGCTTTTTTTATATTTCTATTGTTATATACAAATTTAAGGGGAGTAAAAGCGTATTATTATTATTATATTATTATATAGGAGGTACCTACCAGGACCTCTCTTATACCAGTTATATCCTTAAGACGTGTACCAGTTTTCAAAGCGATCGTACGTTGTGCACATGATACGTACGCCTTTCCGAAATTAATCCTAGCGATTTTGGAACAAATCCATTTTTGACCATCCGTTTGTCCGTGTGCATGATAACTTGTTTAGAAACGTGCGATCGCTTTGAAAATTGGTACAAATGGTTTTAAGGATAAAAGAAAGGTCCCTATTGTTTTTAAGTTACGTAGACTATCGAGTTCGGTATTCAGATGTATCGGATTTTTATATTTGATTTTGTGACAATGGAAACTTTCCCTAAACATTTCTAAATTGTTCTCAAATATTTGAATAACTTAAAAGTACTGCCTTTTTTTGAGGCCGGAAAAAAAATTGTCTGAGATCGAGATCGATCGAGAGTCCATAATTTCAAACTGTTTGAAGATTGGGCTACTAGTTCAAAAGTTACAGCCCTTTGAATTTTCTTTCGAAATTGGTTTCTAGTCTATAACTTTTGATTGAGAAGTCTGATCGAAAAAGTAGGAATTGTTTTGGATTCTACGCACCAAAATTAATAAGAAAAAGTGTTTTCCCGAGAAATTTTGGTGCAGTCGATTTTTGGTAAAAAAGGAAGGTTAAACACTGCCTTTTTTTGAACCCCGAAATAAAAATTGTTTCAGATCGGCCCGGAAAAAAATTTTCTTATAGAATGTGGCCTGTAGAATCCATAATTTCAAACAGTTCCAAGATTGGGTTACTATTTCAAAAGTTACAGCCCTTTGAATTTTTTTTCGGAATTGGTTTCTAGTCTATAACTTTTGATTGAGAAGTCTAATCGAAAAAGTACGAATTGTTTTGGATTCTACGCACCAAAATTAATAAGAAAAAGTGTTTTCCCGAGAAATGTTGGTGTAGTCGATTTTTGGTAAAAAAGGAAGGTTAATAAGTATTCAAATACTATGCGAAGTATTCGAATACTTCTCAAAGTATTCAAATACCTTGCGAAGTATTTGAGTTACAGTTTGAGTTACTGCTTCCATAAAAGTATTTAATTGCAAAGTATTTGAATACTTTAAAGCAGCAGTTCTCAAACTATGGTACGCGTGCCACTGGTGGTACGTGATGCTTCTCAGGGTGGTACACAAGCAGCCATGGCCATAGATAGGGCTTGCGATGAGGGTTTGAAAATTTACTAAACTACAGCTAAACATAGGCCCAAATTTGCGTTTAAAATTAACTACAACTCAACCGAACATTTCCGCACTTGTTTTGAGCATGCAGCACAATTGGTCGCATTAACTAACAACTTACCTACTAATAAACAATATTTTTATAAGCAATTCGAATTTTTTATTACTTTACCTGATAAAATTAAGCATTTTTAAAAATGTAGTACAAATTCAGTGGTACGCGAGGGATCTACAATATCATGAGTGGTACGCGAAAAAAAAACTTAGAGAACCGCTGCTTTAAAGGATTTGAATACTAAAAAGTATTTACAAAATCGAATACTGCCCAGCTCTGATCAGCATTTAAAAGATTTTCCAATATCCTTTGCCCTTGGAACATTTTCTGGTATACCTAAGTAGCAGGTTTTCCGTAAACTGGGGCCTGTCTACATACTTTGTGCTCACATACTAGTGTTTGTTATTTCTACTAGTGATACAAAAGAGAAAATATTTTTTGCAGAAGCGGAAATGTAAATAATATAAATTTGACAAAACCAAAATAATTAGTCATAAAAATTTAGTTTATACCAAGGGATAAAACACACGAATTGTTGCGACAAATGAAAGAAAACACAGATAAACAAGTCGCGACACCCTGACGGTCGGTTTGACTGACAAACCCCCATCGCGACTCACGACAAATAACTTTACTTGGCAATGCTATAGAGTGGCCAAGAAATATTCGAGAGGCTGATCACTTCGCGCAATCGTGTTAAGTTTATTTGCAATAATGTTCCCCCTGGAATCCAAGAAATACTTTCACAATTCCTAGACATTTAGGATCAAAAGGTGGTGCTAAACTACACGCGATCACGTTACCATTCTGGGATCTAGGACCTCCTTAAACGAGTTCTCATACTTTAGCACTGTGAATTTTGAATTTTCTTGGAAACCCTTTCTTAGAAGCACGCTACTTTGGTGGGAGGGGGGGAACTTTTTTGAGAAAAAATTTTCTTTAGAGACGGAACGAGTTTTATCATGGACATATACCTTGTTAAGACAATAACTCTTGCAAACGAATTTTCCAGTGTGCCATTTTTCTGGTTACGAACAATTTAAGGTCGAATTTTCCTTGGGGGAATTTTCTCAAGGTACGAATTGACTTGGAGCAAGTGTTCGCATGAGCCTATCCTTTTTGGAGGAGCTGGTGTAAGCGAATTTTCCTCGATAGAATCTTCTCAAGGTATGACTTACCTTTTTATGACTTGAGAGTTTTGAGTAAATCAACTTTCTTTGAAATTACAAAATCGGCGATACCAAATTAAGAATAGAAAAATTCTTCACAACTTTTTCCCGGCTTTGTCTCTCTTACGGAGATCCCTATAGTGGAAGTGAAAACAAACTCACACTGTATGTGTATGTACTAAAAAGGTTTAAAAAACAGAGAATTTTATACCAGAAAATTTGTACTTATAATATATAATATAAAAATAAATATATAATTTTGTGACAGACATGAGAAGTGAAAATCTCTTGTTTTTGTTTAAATTTCCACAGTTACTGCGATTGGTTTTAAAAACATTACTGTAGCTTTAATTTCTAAGGTAATTGTTAATACTTATTTGATAACAAAAGAACTTCAAGCTCTAAGAATATTACAGAAAAACTGTGCTATATTTAAAGGAATTAAGTAATTTGTTTTCTATTCTCTTTTGTTTTTATATCACTTGTTTTTTTTGAATATGCAACTTCATCAAAAATTAAAAGGAGAGTATTTTTACATCTTAAACTTTTTTCAATTTCCAATAATAAAAGAAATATGTATATGCTTGGACATCCAAAATCAATCACACTGTGTATGCTTATCTAGAAAGTGTAGTATAATTAAAAATGTTTTTATTTTACCCTTAAACTGGATGTGCCCTTTGGTGAGTTGACCAAAATTTACTCGCATACCATGATTGAATGCGTAGTACAAACACTCAAGGATGTAGGCGTTCGCAATAGTTAATACTAGGATTGCATAAGTAACAGCAGCATGAATTAGGGCATAATATGCATTAAATTAGGCACATATTGATTAGATAGACAGGGTGATGGTTCGACTTGGCAGGGTGGGCCACGAATTATTTTACATTCTACTAATTACAATAACCATAGGTATAAAATACCAAGACTTTTATTGTGTCTGATTTAATCAAAGCACAGTCAGCCCTGTCAAAAATCAGGGTAGTACTTAGGTATCTAGTTTAATACAGCAAAATAAATAAATAGCATAATAATGTTTTACATCCGCACATTGTACCCAATTTACGTATTCGCCGGTTAAAGTACAATGTCACACCTTTATATCCCTCAACTGCAACTATAATTACCCGTATCGCCTCCTATAAATGTCACGTGCAGCTTTTTGAAAAAGATATTCTCCGATCCGATCCAATTTCTCCGGAGAACTAAGTGAGTAAAACGTGAGTTTTTCCATGTTTAATTTAACTAGCCCATCCTGAGGGTTTATTGGAAATATATTGTCAACGAAGCGCTTGTAGCGCGGACGTAGCGCGCTGCAACACCCACAACAACCTGTAATTCAGAAAAAAGTGTACCCAATACATTTGCAATTAAAAGCGTTTACCAAACATTTTTACACAAAAAACTAAACTTATATACAACCAGTACACAAACTTGACAGTACTTTGACAGCGAACAGCTGGTATCGATTTCAGATGTTATTGTAAGCTGCTGACATCTACAATGCAGTTAACTGTGCAAGGTACTGCCTTTCACCGTCAGATGCCGGTAACAACAAAATCAATTTCTTGAGCGCCAAAATCAAAATAAATAATACATTCTAACACGATTTACTCACATCCAGGATCTGTACATTTCTGCACCATTGACTCGAATATATCCGAAACTTCGGGAGTGTCGAAGCAACACTTCATTAAAGACATCTTCGTTTAAATTAATCAAAACCCTAATTATCTTATAATAATGGAGGAACAATGGTGTTAACTAGCGCAATAAGTGCATTTCGGTTCAGGTACGTTTTTAATATTGCGGACTAATTATTACAACAAAAAAAAGAGACGGTGGCGGCAAGGCACAGTACGCGTACGCAGCGTCTTGCCGCCTCGCGAACTGACGTTTTACTAGTTCTACTAACCCAGTTTTGAGATACCTACAACCCTCTGTGTACCACCCTTTTAATAACACACATGCGTGCTTCTTCGGCGCTAACTAAATAATTAATTACTTGCCTTTTTTTGAAAAAAATTTCACTGCGTTTTTGGACCAGTTCGATTTTTTTTTGTATGCAAAGGTCATAAGTAGAATTGCAAATTCAGATTTTCTTTAAATAACTTCTGTCGTGACTGAATGTAATAAATGTTTTCTACCATCGTACAGAAATAGAAAGTATCTAAAAAACATGTTACACTTTGATTACGTGCAGATAATAATAAAAGGTACATACCAGAAAAGGCATTTTTTACTTTTCACGTTCGTCTAAGTCGAATTTTTTATTAATCTCTTAACATATATGTAAGTATACGATGTAAATTACGTGAGCGACATTAGGGATGGATTTATACACCCTTAAAATAAACGATTAACACTCTTTCTTACAGAGTTACCTACACTTATCTGAAATGTTTCAAAAAATTGGACCGATGTTTTTCAAATAAACCTAGGCTCGCAAAAGTCCCAAAAATTGCATTTCTTCCTCGAAAATCAAGGATGGCCACGCCTTTGGATAAAATATTGGGTAAGTTTCGATTTTTTTTCAAAATTCCTACCCCAAAATGGCTCACTCCCAAACGGGGATGAGAAAAATTCTGATTTCGACAAAATTTGGTATTTGTGGAGGACTTGAGAAGAATTGTAGGATGGGTTTCCGGAAAGCTAAGATGAATTTTAGAGATAATTATACGAAAATTCTGATAAAGAGATTTGATATTTTTTTGTCATTAAATTGGAGTTGAAGTGGCATTCTTTTAGATGGTTGTAAAGTGTCGATTGGAGCGTTTTAGGCCAGGTTTTAGGTGAAATTTTTCACAAAAAATATACTTTGGATTTAATTTAATCTTTGACATTATATTCAAAACGTTAACAAAATTGGCCGTATAAAAGACTATAGTTTTGCAGAATACATCTACGGGTATTGCAGGCATCAGAAGCATTTGCTTTATACATCAAATTCTCCCTGGAAAATGGCATTTGAACTGTTAAAATCGTAATAAGTACATTTTCAAAAAACATTTTAAATGTTACGGTGTGTCAAAAACAGTTTTGCCCAATGAGGCAGATTATTTAATGAATTAAAACATTTGTGATTCGTCTTTATCTCTGCCGTAAACGTGTGCGACTTTTAATATTTAGATAATATTAGAATTTGCATTAGAAACAACTGGTTTTAAGGCAGTGCGTCGCGCTGCTTAGCGATAAGGATGACGCGCTCCAATTTAAATCACCTGTTTTTAGTTTAATTTCGGGTTCGTTTAGATTAACATGTTAACATTTTCCAGATCAATTTCGCGTTCGTTTTCGGGAATAATTGTGTTTCTGAGTGACCAAAATTTGCCAAAAAGGACCATTCATCTCAAAAAGGTATGTAGTCTCCAAAGTTTAATGGTATTTTTACAAATAATTGGCCAGTACGTGTAATTCAATAAGCCAATAAGTAAAGATGGAAATGCAAATTGTCTTTTATGATTCCATTATTAGTACGTTGATATTTGGATGACCAAAATACGCCTAAATCGACCTAGGTTATTTGTTCGGGGGTCAGATTCTTGATTTTAAAGTATCCTAAAATCGCATTTGCAAGTGCAAAATTTGCCATTGGAATTATTGAATAAATCAAATTTGTCATGAAAGAGGAAGGGTCAAATTGTACCCAATTTCGGATCAAAATTTAAAAAAAAATTATAAAAAGGACCACTTGATGTTAAGTTTGGGTCCTTTCGATACAAATTTGACGTATACGAGAATTTTTTTCTTAATTTTCGGGAAACATATGACTAATTAGGTGATGCAAGTTTTAACTGGGGTGCTTTATACACATACGTAAAATATTCATAGGTATATATGATGTACCACGAAAAATCGCTACCAAACAGAACCCTTCGCTTCAAGACCGCTAATAAGAGTTCTTTTGAATCAACGTTAAAATGGCAATATTTTTTGGAAAATACTTCTATTCTAATTGAAACTAAAAACACTAAGCTAATAAGGAAACACATTATCTGCTAAATTCTCGCTTGATGTTTTTTACTATTTCTTTTTAGTACATTTCCACAAAAATAAAAAATGCGCTATTGTGGCAACTTTGTCCGCCCGTCTGTCCGTCCGTCCGGCCATCCGTCCAACCCTACGCTGTGTCGCTACTAGATCTTTATCTTAAGAGCTATTGTTGTATTTTTTTCGCTATTTAGAAGGATTTTTTCTGCTTTATTACTAAAAATGTATAGTAACAAACCAATGTTTTCAATGTACTATAATTTTACACTCTTGTCGTTTATTAGAAATTCTATACGCTAAGATGGATCTTATAAAATCAAGATTTGTCAAAGAGAATAGGTTGTGCATGCATAGTGCTAACTTTCTTACAAGTGTACCTATTTTTCTGAAATTTTAAAAGGAGGATGCATTCATTGCACATCAAAAAATAAATTGCACATACGCAGACTAAAAAACACGTGAAACAATTGTTGCGTATGCCCAGACCCACACGTTCGTTATTTGTGAACCAATTCTTCTGAAATTGTCGGCAAGGATTCTTCGTATAAAATGAAATCAACCTGGTGGACGAATTTTTCTGAAATAGCGCTTACTGTTCTCGTCCGTAGGTCCTTCCTTCTCTTTCTCTGTTCCTATGGCTGTGTCGCTTTCAGATCTTTATCTCAACATAAAAAAGCTATAAAAACTACTTTTTTTTTGCTATTTGGTTCTTTATGGTGTCGAGGCTTGCACCCTCGCTTCCACCAATAAGGAACGAATTTTTCAGCATCTATTACAAAGACAGTTATAGCAAAAAATCTCTTTTTCACTTCTCATAATTATACACTTTTACCGTTTATTAAGCTTATAAAGTCCATTACTCTACTTTATCGTAGATTTTTTGGGGTCAAAGAAACCCAAAATTTGATTGAGGAAACGGTTAAATGCATTGATAAAGAAAATTATGTTGGCCCTGTTAGAATTCACGGTTAACCCTTTGAGCCATTATTAATTATGTGCAATAAATTACTTATTTATTAATATATTTTGTTGAAATTGTAACCACAGCTACTTCTAGTAAAGGCAAACATATCGCATATAGTAAAAATCAGATGTGTACATGCGCAGACTGCGCAATGGCAACTTTCTTGTTTATGGAGGTATTTCTTTGAAGTTTAACCCAAAGATGCTTTTAGTAAAAGCAAGCGTATCGCATATTGTAAATATTTATCGAAATATTTTTCTGAAATTTTAATCACAGATGCTTCTGTTAAAGGCAAACATATCTGATATTCCAAACATTTATTATTTTCCGATGTAGAATAAGAATATTCAAGAAAAAGTATAGGTTTCTGTTTGCAAAAATTAAGTAGCTCTTGACAGAAACGTGCATAGCATCATTAAATGGACCCTCCATGCGGAGGATATTTTATATAAATCATTTTTTGATGTCCCCCCCAATAATCGACCGTCTCTAGAGAAATGGAACACCCTGTATCTAAATTAATTAAGTGACATTCAAGTATAAGATTACGAAACTTTTACCGCAACTCAAAAAAAAGACACGACCGCTTAGTCTCGCCTATGCAGGTGCAGTTAAACCACAATAAATCATGCCCTGAAACTGATATCTTTTCTAAGCAAAAATGCTTGCTTGAAAAGTTATATAACTCGCTGTTTATTATCGTTCTGTTCCGAACTCCATGTCTTTGTTATACTCGGACAAAAATGCAATTTACCCTTTGATAAATTAATAATTCTAACTCGAATTCTAATTAGTTTGCGATAGTCGATAATTTTTTTATGATACGTTCTCTCGTAAATAACTCGGGTCGGGCCCCTACATTGTTGCGACTTCACTTGCTTTTTTGACTTGTTTGTGTTTATTACTGATAATAGTAGTAGTATACTCATATTTTACTCAAAAACTTCGTTCGTTAATCAAAAATGGGTGTTATTATCTGAAAAAAAAAACAGTTGTATGACGTCACGGTGCTAAAACCTCATATGTTAAAAAAACCGTTTTTTACAGTTTTACATCTTTTATTCCTAATGTACACTGCCAAAATTTTACCGAAATCAAAATTTGTTTGTTTTGATGAAAGAAATTTTCAATTTTTTTTTAAATTTTAATTTTAATTCTTTGTTTAAAAAAATTGGGCACCCCAAATATTTTTTCTAAAATCCGGCCTGTTATTTTTCGATTCCGTAAGCGTAGTTTGTCCGGAAAATCCAGAAAATAGCAGGTGAGCAATACCTATTCTTCTAATTTTTTTGTTTTTTTTTTAAATTAATTGTCAAATATATTAGTTTCTTTCTGGATTTTTTAAAAATTATAACTACCCTTGCCAGATTGGCTTTAAAAAAAAATTTGACGAGAACTTGAGAAGAATCGGATAAACTTGAAGAGAGTTTGAGGGAAAGCTGTTGGGAAATTGAAGGAAATACCTAAAGAATGATTTGAGTTGAATTTGAGCAGAATTTGAATGGAAAAGTTGATGAACTTGAGAAGAAACCTTCAGACGAATGTCATGGGAGTTTCAAAAACGTTTAAAAGGAAGATTTGAGAGAACTTTAAAGGCGTTCAAGAGGAATTTAGTAAAGTTTGAGAATTGCTTCAGAACACAAGGAAATAGAAATAAAAATAGACCAGTGAATCCGGCTCAAATAAAACACTGCATTGCCATAATACTATCCATTTGTGAATGATTCAATTACAGTAAGTATTAATAAACATCTATACGTGCGAGACACTTAAATTTCCTTCGATTAATCACATTAAAAACCTTGAAGTGCAAGATTTATAATGTATTCTGTGAATGCAACTTACTTAGTCCACTTTGCCATAAACACAAAATCGCATTTAAGATGTAACAATAAAAGAACAAAATTGGCTCTTATAGACGACCTCAACATCCATCCCAATAAGGAGAAGTCAGTTATGATTCACACACGTTTAATGAAATCTTTGACTTTGTTATAAAAACGAAAGAAGTCCTCCAACGTCGATGATTGCCATTCTTTTAGTGTCTACACTTGTTAAATAAGGCCAAACATTTTGCCATCCCTACGACACCAGTGGTAGAACTAGAATGCGCATAGGTAATTGCCATGACACAGAAATAAATGTGACACATAATAATTTACATTGAAAGGTCAAGAGAAGTACCCACTGGTTAATCAAAACACCGTTAAGCTCTTGAGGAAAATAAAAAGTGGCTCCTTTACCCATAGCAAATTGCATTAGGTCCATTGTACTTCATTTACACTTAAAATTCATACAGTGAGATAATACTCATTGCGCGCATATTAATAAGTGCGTTTTTACAAACATGCCTCACACCTTCAAATACCAAATGACGATTGACCTTTAACTTTATTGCTTATTGGGGATGATTTGTGCGGTATTTTGAGCGTTATCTATCTACTTGTATAAGGTTTGTTTTGCTTTTTGGATTGTTGGTTGCTATAGTAATCCAATTAGTGGGGGAGCTTTGTTCGCAAAGGTCGAGGAGTAATGATTATTATTCACGTTGTTTTCGACTTTGGTGGTGTAATTTCGCGCTGCTCTTATATTAAGGCCTGAAAAGCATTTTTTTCGCAAACATTCGCCAAGGCTTAATTCTGAAGAAAAATGCGCTAATAAAAAATAATTTTCACCCTAACTTTTATTTCCTGTTATCGTAGCATACGATACAAGTACGAGTATACTCCTTATTGACGCTGTACCTGTTCATATACATTTCTACCCTTTCCATATTGTTTTCTTTTTACAGTAAATTTAATATCATAGATATGTGGAGGCGTACTTCGATTGACATAGTAAATATTTGATCTTGGAACATGCAACGGATTTGCATATTAAGGGGGCTGAGCCTCTTGAGTTAGCGATTGGGAAAAAAAATCGATTAATCGATTATAATCAAACGATAATCGATAATCGGGTTTGATTATTCTATTAAATTAATCGATTAATCGATTATTTGATTAATAGGCTATTTGATTAATCGATTGTTTGATTAATCGATTATTTGATTAATCGGTTATTTGATTAATCGATTGTTTGATTAATCAATTAAGTAAATTTTAATTGATTATTATTAGCTGGATCATCAGTTTACGCAAAAAGGAGCACTCACAGCTCACAAGTATTATTTTATTTTATAGCGGATGTTAAAACGTCACTTTAAGCAGCTAAAATGAATTAAGATTGTATCATCAAAACTAAAGCACACCTCATCGGAGAGTAAGCTGCCTAATCATTTATTTTTATTTATTTATTTTTATTTTTGACCTTCATTTTCAAATCGGCAGGGTTTCAGCCAAGGCTGTTCTACCAACCAACCCACTATGCATTTGCAAATATCCATACCCGAACCCGGATTCGAACCAGGGACACTTTGTTGATTATAGATTAATCGATCTGCCTAGTAATGGACGATTTGATGAAAAGAGTAATGGAATTATTTTTTATTTTTATTATTAAATAATTAACGTATTAATGCATACAAACTGATATTTATCACTCCTTGTATGTGACAATCGACTTTTGATTAAACGATTAGGTGATTAATCGATGATTTGATTAATCGATTATTTGATTAATCGATTATTTGATTAAACGATTATTTGATTAAACGATTATTTGATTAATCGATTATTTGATTAATCGATTAATCAGTGTAATCGATTATTTTTCATAATCGATTATCGATTATTCAAACCCGTAATCGCCCAGCCCTACTCTTGAGTCGTTGAAATACAATCTTGACCTTTCAAAAATTAATTGGGAAGTTTTTAAAACATTTTTAACGTACTCTAAATTGAAATGGCACTTTCCTTATGAATTAGAAGTAATTTATTAAAGTTTTTAATTTGACAAATAGTCAATAACAAACAACAGCAACAAATAAGTAGATAGACACCTAACATTTCTTTTCACACATTTTATGAGATAAAGTTGGTATTTAATAGATCCATAATTTGGCAGATTTATTGAAACTGTGCTCTATGGCTCAAAATATCTCAGTTTTGCATCTTGTACAAATTCAATAGGTTGGTAAATATACATGTTAATTAATTTTTTAAATCGGACCAACCATCTCTTCATTTCTTAATAATTTGTAGCACCCACAATGGCGGATTGTTCTTAAAACGGGCGATGTCTAAATTTTCTATTGGTCAGTGCCTTTTTCTCTACCAATCCCGAACACATGCTAATTATCTCCATAACAAGGCGATCAGCATTCTTCATGATAGCTTATCATTATGATCACTAAGAATTGTAATACTGTATCCCTCTTGAAACGGATCTAATCCTATCCCTAGGTCGCTATCTAAACGCCAAAACCAATTAAAGAACAAAAAGCACCCCAGCGTTCCAATTATCTAGATAAATTCTTTACATCATCACGACCAAAATTGGTTTGAGAAAACACTTGAGAACCTTGACAATAAATCTGTCATCTAAAACCATTGTTCTCAATGGGTTTTTGATTATTTCTCATAGTTGCCGGAAAATTTTTTGTTGTTGGACATCAGCACACAAAAAAACATGCAATTCTTATTCTTATTTTCTTATTTATTTATGTTCATGTTAGGGTGCAAAGCACTTACCTACAATTGTCAAAAAAAGTTTACATGTAAAAGTGTATATAACAACAAGTCAAAAATAGAACAAACAAACAATAATACATTAACACTAAATCACACTACTAAAACACACTACACTAAAACTAAAAACACACAAACTACTAAAAACAATTACACCAGAACTTTCCACTTCAAGAACTATTCGTGCACCATTTGAGGCTAAACTAGTGCTATTGTGAGAGCAAGCTGTATGTGTCTTAGAAGAAATCGCAAAAAATGGCGTTCTCTTTTAGAAGTCGCTGATGGGGCTGGCATACCTATTTTTTCGTTCTGAATTCATTTATAATTCATTCTCTTTCTAATTTTGATTATTGTATGTTCTATTATTTATACAAATCTATGGGGTGTTTCAATAAATTTTTTTCTGTCTGTACGTACGTGAGTACATACGTTAGTAATTTTCCGAGATAACGGCACGACGATTTTATTCAAATTTTGGGTATGTATACATATTAGGTCGGATTTATGAAAATAAACGTCGGAGCGCCGCAACGGCATCAAACTTTTTTTTCAAATAGCAACCTAAAATTCGAAAGACCTCATTCTTCTGTATAAAGCCTACAAAAATTGTGTCAGGTTTTATTACAAAAAAATGTTAAAAAGTTAAAAACGAAAATATTTTTTTCGGAAAAACGTATATTTTGATTTTTTAATGTACGAGCTTGTAGCGTCGTGACATACAACTGTGTTTTTTTCAAATAGTAAGTAGCGAAGTTTTTGAGTGGTTACCCATTCAATATAAGTACTACCGAGAGCAACGTTGCTTGACTGTAGACAATAAATGCATTATTAGTAATAATCACATTAAAAACATGCTCGAACCCGGTCCGAGGTATTTACGGCGAAACGTATCATAAAAAAATTATCGGCTATCGCGAACTAATTAGAATGATTAATTTAATTTTTAAGTTTTGTATAAAAAAGATATTAGTTTTAGGGGATGATTTATTGGGGTAATCTTATATTTGAATGCCAATTAATTTATATAAAAGGTGTACCGATTTAATGGTTTTCTCTTAAGGATCTATTTCCAATAGAAACCTATACTTTTTATTCTACATCGGAAAATAATAATCTCTCATGGGAAACGTTTTTTCCCTACTCTTATTATCTTTTGAAGACATTCCTTTAAAGGCGCGATTTTTGGTTTGTGCTATATGGAAGTTGTTCTGTTGGGCACATTTTTCTATACCAATTAAAATGTGTGGAAATAATTAATAAATCATGTACTATGCGAGCTACACAAATGCCTTATTATATGAAAAGAAGCAGAACTTTAATTCCTCGTTTAAGGCCGTAATACCGTAATAAAAAATTAAACTAAATTAAAAAAATTAAGTTTTCTTGGGTTTTGTAATTGGACGAACGCTGCTCCAATCCAACAGTTTGAGCTTTTAAGTTCAAGCATTATTCCAGTAAAAAAACCGAAATGTCTATTTCTCTCGAAAATTACTAATTTTAGGAATCTAATGTGTTATATTAAATTTTTTAGAATAAGATACCTACCGAAAACGGAAAGTGAATCAAAAAGGTTAGATAATTAAAACAACAAAGTTAAAAAACGTCTGATACTAGTCGTGAAAGGGGCTGTATATTAAATCCGTAACTGTGACATGAGCCATTTACATCTGAGTCCATTTGGAAAAATTACTGAGGTTTTTTCTGAATTTCTCTGTGGTTTTCGGCCACGATTATTAAGGAAACGGTTTGTTTTTTCCAATCTGATTTCAGTATATCAGTACTGCTGTCGACCTACATGGAAAATAAGAGATTCATCCCAATTCTTTCTATTCTCAATTCAACTATTATTTACCATTGGCCTATAATGTAGTTATTTTTCAAATGGCTTGCATGTTTATTACGTTATATCGTAAAATGTGAATGAATTTACGTTCTTGTTTATAATGAAGTAGGTACATGATATATTGTACTATAATGAATAAATGCGACTAATTAAAACGACCGGTAAGACCATCCGAGGGACATTTCGCAATAATAAATATGCAAAGTTTATCAAATCATTAATATAATTATGCAAAACACACGCTAAATCGATGCTTAACATTTAAACGTTGAAGCTCGGTTTGTGTCTCTTATAAATGCGCAACTTTTGTACAAGCAATAATGAACACCCAGAAATTAATTATATCTTCCTTTTGTCGTAAAAACTACCATCATGAATTACGTATAAAATTCTCACGTGCCTCCCGAGAATAAATCAAACAATTTTTCAATTACCTGCAAAATGTAGTAATTTATAACGGCGTAATTCAGCATTCCAGGGGTAGTGGATGATTTTAAATTAAACGCTCTTCTTACGGCGTTCTCTTTTTCAAAGTAGGTATGTTTTACAAACGCTCTGTGCCTCATCTGAATAGCGCGAGTAAATTGAAAACTCGTCGTATTATTGCATAGAAAAGTAGCCGTTTTGAACCTGTTCCAGCATTATTCATTATAATAAATCGTCTTACACACAAATTCTACGTTTCTGCGTTGCGTTAGTTAACTTCCTTCGCATTTTTTCGCCGAGGAGGTGATTGTGATCTGATTTATTTTGCATAAAGCGTTCTTTATTGTTAAACATTAATTAATAATCAACAGTTTCTCGGTTGCGTAGCTAATAGGCATCTCCGACGTTTAAAAAGTTCGTTAGGAAGGCTCAACTCACCTTGTAATTATCAAACCTTTGCTTTGGATTTAAGTTTCTGCAAATAGGCTACTTTATATTCGCCCTTGTAGACTCCCCAATTTCCAAGTCATAAATTAAACATTTTGCTTCAAACTTCGGACGTGGAAATTCAAGCATCAAAGATTGAGACTTCAGCTTTAAGTTTTATGTGTCCAAATATCAATGAAGTGGGCCGTCTTCAAAACGGGCGGGAAATGCGTCGCATTCAAAGTAGAAATTAATTATATATGCGACTGGACCGTACAAATAAAGCGGCTTCGATATTTGGACTGTATATGAAACGTAATTGCTTACTATGCCTTTAAAAGAATATCGACACGAATGATTTAACGTGTTTATTATTAAAAACATATAAATATTAATAGATTCTAAATGTGGTTGATGATTGATACGGCGATACTACAAATTACTAAATGAATATGATCTAAAAACTTACTTGTTGTTGCTTTTGGTGGTAGCGACAGTTTTTTTTTTTTTTAATTTGTAGTGGGGAAATGCACCTTATGCACACTCCATAATGAGGAAGATCGGAGTAGTGTGGGGCTCTCCCGTTACTCAGGCATACCCACTAAAACCCCACCTAAGGCTTCGGCTTCAAAGGCCATTTGCCTGTTTTCTGACTAAGGGTTTTTATATCACAGTTTATAAATATCACATGCACAATACAGTAACTTATACATAGGACATATCACAGACATTTTACACTCAAACATTCTTTACAATATATCACAGTCTATGTATCACATTGATAGTATGCATGAATCGCAGTACATTAAAACACTTGCCTATGTTGTTGAAATTTTCTTGCCAGATAGCACTGATTTGGTGGAGGTTGCGCGCATTTCGGTGCTCCGGACAATCACAGAGCATATGATCCAGTGTTAGGTCTACTCCACAATATAAGCACTGAGGTCGACCTTCACCGGTCAATAGGTAGCTATGTGTTAAGGCAGTATGTCCAATCCGAATCCTATATGATTTTGTCGAGGCAAAGCGACTTGCACCTACAAGAAAGAGTGATCCCAAATTGGGTTTGACTCTCTTTAAGAATACATTCGACGCCGACCACTGTTCATTCCAACGCTCATATATTTGAGCTTTTACAAGTGCACTTCTCGCTTTAACGGACATATTTTCAAAATTAGTGTCTTCTAGATGTAAATGTCTAAATTCCTCTCTAGCTCTTATGCCCATTGCTCTACATCTATTCAAACGCGTACTTGTAGTGTTTTCTGTAATTACAGAAAACACTACAAGTACAGTAGATGGTTATTCGGGTGATTGTCATTTAGCAATACCTTTAGATAGTAGTTGACTAATATCTGTTTTTGGCGAAGAGCTAGAGGAAGGATATTTGCTTCTACATGAAGTGAGGCGATTGGACTTGTAGTGTACGCCCCAAGGGAGTACCTACCTTATAGCAAGATTCTGAATTTTTTCAAGTTTCCCAATTAAAGATTTATTGTTACATGTCAAATAGACAGAACACCCATAATCAAGTTTAGATAGGATCAGTGTCTTGTAGATGTCAAGTAGTGTTTTGGCGTGTGCTCCCCATTTTTGATGGGCTAAAACTCTGATTACATTCAGGGATTTTCGGTAGCGACAGTTTCGACGAAGGCGATTATAACGACGAATTGCATGGTGTTGTACAAATTGCTCGATTAAAATGATGTGTTGCCTTTTAACAAGCACGTTCATTATTATTGATGGTTTGATGGTAAAATCAAAGAAGTGTTAAATTCGCGTGGTGAGAAATACATGCTTCCTGCCAAAGGGGTTAGTATTCGTGGGCGGAATTGAATTGACTTAAAACTAAAGTAACGAAGGGGGATGCTGGTGTTTGAAGTCAAGTCTGAGGCCTTTATTGCAAAAAACGAAGGATTTTCAAATTGTTTTAATATCCTTAAAATACTTCGACTCCTTCCATCTCCTAACGCATAAGTTATCCTTCTTCAGATTTTTTCCACTGACTTGCAAATTCCACTACGTCAGAACCAATTACTCGATTTGTAACTTGATAACCAACCTTTACCAAAAAATGTGTCCAAACCGCACGAAGGTTCCCAACCTTAGATAACCACGATTTCCAATTTCCTCCCTGGCAAAGCGTAAGGCCCCGCTAAATGATCTGGTTTACCTATTGATTTTTTCGTTCTTTAAGTATCAAATTTTAGGGTAATAAAAAATTCGAAATTCCTCAAGAACATGTTTTGAAAAAATGTAAAATTTAAAAATATACGGGTTGATTTAGCTCCGCTATTCCTCAGCCAGGGGGTTTGGTATTATTCGAGACGTATTGGACATGCTTTCAGCGTGCCTCAAATACCTACCAAAAAATGTCTACCAGCTCTCCTACTATTTTATGTATGAAAAATCAGGATAGTTGATCGAAAAGAACAAATGAACTTATTTTTATGCTGTTTACAAAAAACGGCTGTGACTCATACACAGGAACATTTTAAAATTTCGCTGATGAGTACTAACTATAACTAATTTTTTCCTTATCATTTTCTGGGAGGCTGGGGATGTTATGGTTTCATTCCCTATATAACAAGTCAATGGGTAAAGCAAAAAACTTTTAATGTACCTTTATACAGGGTGGCCATTTGAAAACGAAACAGAGCCTATTTTGGGGACCTCAAAACATTTACGAAAAAATCCTCGGACCCGTCAATTTTTGATTTAGGGGGAACCATTTTTTTGCTAGCTTCGCCCCCCTGATGCCAAAGCCATAGCGGGGGTGGCAAGCGCCCCCAAAATTTTGGGGGGTCGAGTGATACCTTATGTGGAAGGTATTTTTATGTGGATTATAACCCTTAAGTTTTAAATCAAGTAAATGTTGAAAATGTTGGCCTTCGACTTCCATAGAATAATACAGGTTTTGTTCAAACATTTTCCGTACATTTTGAAAAACTTATGGGGTGATTTGACGACATTCGTCAATTATTTTTTGTCGCAAGTTGTCTAACGATGTAGGCTGACTAGCATAAATTTTAGTTTTTAAATGGCCCCATAAGAAAAATCTAACGCACTTAAGTCCGGGGAACCAGGATGCCATGCAATAGCACCTTTTCTTCCAATCCATTGTCCTGGAAACGTTTGGTCCAAATATTGACGAACCCTTGCAGCATAGTGGGGTGGCACACCATCTTGCTGAAATACTAGACTATTTCCAAGTAGTCGTTGTTATTTTCTAGTATCTCCACTAATGCTGGACGAATCGTCTTTTCTAATAACTCCAGGCACATCTCTCCTGTTAAAGTTCCAGGTAAAAAGAAGGGGCCTACGATACGGTTACCAAAAATGGCAGCCCAAACATACGATGGACCTGTCGATTCTGGTGTTGTCGATTAAAGAGCTGGGCAGTTCTATTAGCATTTTCATTGTTTGCAAAAAAAGATAAATTATTTCAGCAAGTGAATAAACCATTATTTATTTATTTATTTATTTATTTATTATCC